>NC_042988.1:7358767-7658767 GCF_901001165.1 Salmo trutta
AAGTGGATAAAATAAGGTTAAGAATCCCTTATCATCTTTGTAAGATGAGTTGGCCAGTGGACACCTATTCCCATGGGCTCACTCTCACACAGAATAAATAGCTCTGTCATATTATTACACCACGACGGTCTTCCCTCCACACAGTTGTATCACCCTTAAAGATGTGAAAAGCCAAATTCCCCACCACTTCCAACTACATCTGGTCTCCCATCCAGGGACCAACCCTACTTAGCTTCAGATGCAAACCAGCAGTAGGATGCAGGGTGCTATGTTGCCAGAATGAATGTGCCAAAACTTGCAACTGGGAAAAAGTCAGTGAAAGCAAAGACCTTTGCTAACAACCAAAGATGGAAAAGATTCTCACATGTGAAACTACTATTCACATGTGAGGTGAAAACACTGCTCGCTTAACCCGGAAGCCAGCCGCACCAATGTGTTAGAGGAAACACCGTACAACTGATGACCGAAGTCAGCTTGCAAGTGCCCGGCCCGCCGCAAGGAGTCACTAGAGCGCGATTGGACAAGGACAAACCCTCCCCTAACCCAGACGATGCTGGGCCAATTGTGCACCGCCTCATGTGTCTCCCAGTCATGGCCGGCTGTGACACAGCCCAGGATCAAACCCGGGCCTTACCCTAAAATATAGGGTATTTACTCTGCTTGTCAGAAAGAACACTACTGTTATTCCCCAAACTTATTTTATTATTCCACTTCTTCCCAATTTTGCCAGTATAATCATATATTTGAAATCTGATACTACTTCTGTCTTTGAAAATTAATGATATGAGGCAATGTATTATTGCAGCCATTCATAGACAGTTTTCAATAAGTCATATAAATAAGCATTGGATATTAAATGCTCCAGGAATCAAATATGATTTTTCCCCATTTCCCCATGAAATTCACATAGCAAATCTCACTCCAAGCTTTCTTCAAAAGCTGGAAACTGCACACACGTGAACGCCCCAACAAAAATGATCCCCCTGTCGACAGCACCCCCACCCCAAAATATCTTCCCGCGGCCATGGGCCAGGTCAACTCTCTATAGAAGCTTCCTTGCCTATGTCCTCATCTGCCTCCTTGCCTTAGGGCCTGGATGAGGTCAAATGATTATATTTATCCATTATTCTTTCATATCAGAAGACAAGTAAGTTACAGTTTTGTAGGGTATTCAGAGAAAGCCGATTTATAAAAGTAATTGAAATGGTCAGTTAAGAAATATAATCACATTTGACATACAGGTAGCTGCCAAAATAAAGGAAAAAACATAGTGTCTTAATAGAGCATTGGGCCACCACGAGCCACCAGAAAAGCTTCAATGTCCCCTGGCATCGAGTCTACAATTGTCTGGAACTCTACTGGGGGAATACGACACCATTCTTCCTCAAGAAATTCCATCATTGAGCGTTTTGTTGATGGTTGGGGAAAACACTGCCTCAGGCGCCACTCCAGATTATTCATTTGGGTTGAGAGCTGGTAACTGAGATGGCCACGGCATATGGTTTACATCGTTTAAGCTCACCACACCATTCAGTGACCACTCGTGCCCTGTGGATGGGGGCATTGTCATCCTGGAAGAGACCACAGCCATCTGAATAGAAATTATTCACCATAGGTTGAAGGTGATCGCTCAGAATGGCTGTGTATTATTGCCATTTAGCTTGGCCTCTAATGGGATGAGAGACCCTAAACCATGCCAGGAAAATGCACCCCACACCATAAGAGCTGACAGAACTCTAATTTACTCAATTGTTTCCATTATTTTGGCAGATACCTGTATGTACACTCTATTTACCCCCAACCATCATATGGTATTAAACGAGCTGGTCAAAACTAGTTTGAGTTTCCCAAAATCTTTGTTGCTAATGTGGTACTTTGTTTCTCTCAAAGACCCAGACCAGTGCAGTGCTCCATTTGAATAACTTTGTTCGTTTACGATTGTTTTGCCATTTTTGTTACTCTCTTGCGGCTGTGCAGCTGCATTGTTGAGAGAGATTATGTGCCAAAAAGCTTTTGGGAAACTCACCTCAGAACATTTCCAACATTGTTTTCACAAACCATTTTACCATCGGAGAGAACCTTTCCCCTACATAATGTTGGATGGGCTGAAGCATCTTATTTTCCCCTCACGAACCACTCTATTCACTGTGAAGGGAAGCAGTCATCCTTTTTGGATATCAAACAATATCATGCATTTTTTCACTGTAAAAGTCACAGTGAATGATACATTTAGCCATCTTGGTTGTCAACCAGCCAAGTAACAAAACATGCTAAAGTACCGATGGCTGAGACAGCACTCATATCGTTTGGCGACAGCACTCATATACGACTGTCTCAAGCACACTGTCAGAAGATAATGTATACTATAACCTCGAGGCTGAATTGCGCAAGGTCAGTTGGATGGTTGAAGAAGAGCGGAAGATCGATGATGTTAAAGTCACTCTCTCCATCATCCACTCCTCCCCTCTCCCTTGAATTATTCATTTTCAATGTAATAAATCACATATCCAAGAAATGGAAAGGAAATGGAAATACTATGTATGCTTGTCGTCCATTATCAACCTTTCTGAACCTCTCTCAGAAACGTATAATTGGATGCAAAGCAGTTTTGACTCACTGATTTTCCTGAAAGGGTAAATTGATGCGAACAACATTGTACAGCACCATCCTATTATGGATCTCACAGAGAGCAGGTTGGCAGACATTTCTTACTTTTTAATGTATCATAATCTTGTCAAAAACATTTTAATTGGGGAGTCAGAACAATACAGTTTTGTGTATTCAAGCAAACGAAAGAAAGCGACTTGAGTCGTGGAAGCTTTTTCAAACTTTGTAAAGCTACACAAATTACATGATTTACTTACCAATTATGCTAAGTTGTCATGGGGATGCTAGTAGAGGAAAACAGTTCACTTGAGTGCAGCTCTCAATTCTCCTTGTTTAAACCTTGACCATACAACTCATTATGAATGCTCAAAACAACTTAGTACAGTAGGAGTGAGAAGAAAACCAATCAATTGAGGAAGTCAATAATTGTGACTTAAAGAGACGGCAGAGCCTCACTGACATCCCGACTTTCTCACCACAACTTCTGAGAAACGTACAAACAGTTCTGTTAAGAGCTACACTGGAGGGTTATTTTGCTTGTGTTGCCGGTTCCCGTTGCCAAATCCATGGAACTAATTCCCTCCGTCCCAATAGGAACGGAAACAGCCTCTCAGGTTATCATTGGCATCCCACCCTGACCATCTCCTCACCTCTGATTGGAAAACATCTTAGATAAAAGGAGAGAGTTCGATTTTGCCTTGGGGCTGGTATAGCTCCCCTAATAACAATTAGCAGAGAGGGTGGAGTGGAGTGGGTACAGAGAGATTAGTCAAGCCAGAGTCTGCAATTCGACTTTATTACACAGACTCTCGGGAGTCGCTGTGTTTGAGGTTACTGAGATTAAAAAGGCGAAACAGCCTTTGCTACCCCAAATGACTTTGGTTTTGGGGGGTGGGGCTTGGGAATACAGCTAGTGTGTGTGCGTGCATATGTGTGTCTAGCAGTGCTAAAGCATCAAACAACTTAAGGTAAACCCTCCGGCTTACATTTTTGTGACCTGCTGACTACGGCCTTACCATGTTTTATCAATCCCTTTTTTCCCCATGTTTGTCCACTATTTCTCATTCTCCATAACTACAGTTAGCCTCAACGTCCACCAACTCCTTTATCTCAGTCATCATACCTCTTCTCCACACCACCAGCACCCAGTGTAGTGAGCCAGTGTGAATCCGTCCCATATATCAGCAGCACAATGTAAAAGCCATTTGGCAGCCCTTATTATCTGACAGTGAGCAGTTGGTGTGACCTTGCCAGAGATCAATTAGTATAATACAAGCAGCATGTATTCGACTGGCTGACACCTCATGCATGATGATTCCACAGCGCGGTAGCCATCGAGGGATGATTTATGGGGAGGAAATGAATATGTCAGCATTGAGGAGATTTAAGACATGTTCAAAGTTGATAGGACTTATTCCAAAACCTTAACATGTGTAAAGTTTAAGTGTTAGCTGATAAATAGTATTTAACGCCTCCGTGAGACAGTTTCACCAATCACAATTACATTTGCATTTTAGTCATTTAGCAGACACTCTTATCCAGAGCGACTTACAGTAGTGAATGCATACATTTCACACATTTCATTTCATGCATTTTTCTATTTAAAAAAATTAAAAATTGTACTGGCCCCCCGTGGGAATCGAACCCACAACCCTGGCGTTGCACACACCATGCTGGCGTTGCAAATCACCATCCAAGATACAGTTTTATCCTCAAACTATACCGAAGTAGCCTGTGTTTCTGCCTCGGTTAGACATTTTCTAACTGAATGTCTAAAGAGGAAGCCTGAGCCATTCATTTAATTGAAATGATTAGGTTTGCTTAGCTAGCTTGTAACGTCTCCACATGTGCTATAGAATAAAATGTTACGCATGTATACCTTGGAGGGAAAAAATTATGGAATTGCAAGATAGCTCAACTTTTCCGGTATATGAACAACAACCACATCGACTTCACCATCCGCCCATTTAAAATCGGGAGACCTCATGGCAATTCCATGACATGAATGATGTGCCACAGAGTGAAAATTCTATTGATTGGTCAAAATTACACCAGTCACTTAAAGTAAGGGGTCTTTTGGGTAGGAATTGGTGTGTGTGAATTTTTTAATACATACATCACAGGAGGTTGGTGACACTTTAATTGGGGAGGACTAGCTCATGGTAATGCCTGGAGCAGAATGAGTGGAATGGTATTAAAAACATCAAACCCTTTACTCAGTACTTTGTTGAAGCACCTTTGGCAGCGATTACAGCCTTGAATATGACACTACAAGCTTGGCACACCAGTATTTGTGGAGTTTCTCCCATCCCTCTCTGCAGATCCTCTCAAGCTCTGTCAGGTTATATGGGGAATGTTGATGTTCAATCGGGTTGAATTCCGGGCTCTGGCTGGGCCACTCAAGGGCATTCAGAGACTTGTCTCGAAGCCACTCCTGTGTTGTCTTGGCTGTGTGCTTAGGGTCGTTGTCCTGTTGGAAGGTAAACTGTCGCGCCAGTCTAAGGACCAGAGGGCTCTGGAGCAGGTTTTCATTAAGGATCTCCCTGTACTTTGCTCCGTTCATCTTTGCCTCGATCCTGACTAGTCTCCCAGTCCTTGCCTTTGAAAAACATTCCCACAGCTTGAGGCTTCCACCACCGTGCTTCCCCGTAGGGATGGTGCCAGGTTTCCTCCAGACGTGACACTTGGCATTCAGGCCAAAGAGTTCAATCCTGGTTTCATCAGACCAGAGAGTCTTTAGGTACTTGTTGGAAAACTCCAAACGGGCTGTCATGTACCTTTTACTGAGGATTGGCTTCCGTCTAGCCACTCTACCATAAAGGCCTGATTGGTGGAGTGCTGCAGAGATGGTTGACCATCTGGAATGTTCTCCCATCTCCACAGAGGAACTCTAGAGCTCTGTCAGCGTGACCATCAGGTTCTTGGTCACCTCCCTGACTAAGGCCCTTCTCCCCCGATTGCTCAGTTTGGCCGAGTGTCCAGCTCTACAAAGAGTCTTGGTAGTTCCAAACTTCTGTGTTGTAGATATGTGGTAGGAGAGTAGGGGCCTGAGGGCACACACACTTAACGTGTTGTGAAGGTGTTGCAATCTTTACGGATTTACCTTTTATGGGAAAGAACTAACAACTTAATTTAATTATTTTGGTAATCTTGGATTTAAAAAGGACATTTTGGTTTTAACTGAATCTCTTTGACTTTGACCTTTTGAACTATTTACTGAATGGACTATTGACTATTGAGTTGCTTTGATTGCTGGATATTTTCACGCCCTGAACTGAGAGAGAGGGTTTGTTTCTCTATGTGGTTAGGTCAGGGTGTGGGGTGGGCATTCTATGTTTTTGTATTTCTTTGTTTTGGGCCGAGTATGGTTCCTAATCAGAGGCAGCTGTCTATCGTTGTCTCTGATTAGGAATCATACTTAGGCAGCCGTTTCCCCACCTGTGTTTGTGGGTTATTGTTATTTATGTGTGTGTACGGCACAGTGCATTACGTTTCTTGCTGCGTACCTGTTTGTTGTTTTGGTTTCGGTTTCCTTCAATAAAGATGTGGAATTACCGGCACACTGCGCCTTGGCTCCTTTATGACAGGGAATTTGAAGACCGCACGTGTGACCGATATATCCAAAAAGCCTATTGCATCCACTTGAGTTGGTTATGATTTGTTTCTTATCTTTTGCTGTTTTATCATTAATCAAAGCTTTAATATGATTCTTTAAAAGGTGTTTGGCTTTTTGTTGGTTGTGCATATTTACAGTATACTTTCTCTAAATTGCTATAAGGTTTAGGGGTCAAACTATCGCTACATGGTTCCCACTCCTTGTTTTTGTATAGCACACACAAGCTAGCCAGCTGACTGTTTGCATTCAAAAGATGCATTTTTGAGACAGCTTGTTGTTTCACCACCCAAAGCGTGAGAGGACTACAGTGCTGAGATAAGAGGGCTCCCTTGTAGTGAGGATGAATACTACTGTGGACTGATGTGTCGTGAGCTTTTAGCGGCCGAATCGGCAGCAGAAGAAGCATCACCCAAGTGGGTACTGCACGTCGCTAGTGGAGGTGTTGTCCAGTGACTACAGAGAGCTGACGACTGAATACTACTTTAACACCTGCTCAGATGTATTTTGGTTAATACTATATCTCCTGGCTTTTCCCTGTTTATTATTCTATAAGAGCAGTAGAACTGCAGTAATAACCATTCCTACTGTATATTCAATATTCTACACATCTGAGCTGATCTCACTTGTTTGCTAGTGGAGCTGTTATTATCATCAGGAGTTGAAACCGGTTCAGAGAACAGAACCGGAAACCAATTTTTTCTTCTTCAGAGCAACAGAATCAGAACCGCAAACAAAAGTGATCGAAACTGGTTAATAACGTTAAATTTACGTTCTGGGCATTTTGCAACATAGCGCCTAAGCAAAGCCCTCACTGTCACCCATAGGGCTGTGGCAGTCACGAAATTTCGTCAGCCGGTGATTTTCAAGCAAATAACTGTCGGTTTATGTTAATTGCCCGTTAATTAACAAACACATTTAGCATCTCCTGGCTTCCACACTGATGCAGACCTTTGGAACATCTACATTTTAAAAGTCTAATAAATCCATGTAATATAGCCTATACCTTCACAATAAATGATTTATTTATTTTAGACAGGTCTAAAGAAACATGATAAATGAAGAAAATGTAGTCTATTTCAGAAAAACAGAATAGCATACTCTGAGTTGTCCTTATGTTAGTTCCTGATCTGGCTATGCCATATGGCTATGGGCTCCAATAGTTCATTTAGCAGACAGGATTCACTTAGAATTCCATGGCATTATTTTATATTATGAAGAATACAATTGAACAAAGCTGAATTAAATAGAAAATTACATTTTCTCCAAACGATTTGAGGAAGTGCAAACGAGGTTATTCTGTGCTGAGCACTTAAGAAATAGCTACTCCTATATGCTTAATTTAGAGTTATTAATGTAACTTTTGTTGTTCTACAATTGTTGGGCTATATGTTTTGATTTTTAATACATTGTAAGGCTGCATGATGATTTGAAAAAAGTTGTTTGAAAAGGCATGAGCTCTGCTTAATTTTTTGGCGCAGGCTGTACGTACTTCGTCAGACTCTCATTCACAATTTGAGAAGCACTTGATAATGCCTCGAATTTCCCGGCAGCATCCCCTTTTTGTGGCCATAATGCACCCTAAACAAATCCATGCCTGCCTGCTCCCCTCATCTCACTCACACGGCTCTCCATCACGTGATCGGGTCTTGTAGCCTGTGAGAAAGACCCAAGTGAAAACAGACACATCGGGACGCAACTGCACGTCCTTAT
This sequence comes from Salmo trutta, assembly GCF_901001165.1. Classification (NCBI taxonomy): domain Eukaryota; kingdom Metazoa; phylum Chordata; class Actinopteri; order Salmoniformes; family Salmonidae; genus Salmo; species Salmo trutta. Next base: position 7,366,701 of record NC_042988.1, read on the forward strand.
CCAATTCCCGGGGTGCATATTGAAGATACTGGAAGAACTGTCCACAGTTACTTTTCGTCAACCAACAAGATGAGTAAACCTAACGAACAGCAAAAGCACTAGCCTATGTCAATCTACTATCCCTCATAGTACAAAAGTTGACCTATTCTGTCCGAAAAATAAATATTCCAAAGTCTGGGACAGTTGTGGGATGCGATAGATCCCAAATTAATACAACCATTAGCAACAAACAATTTTTTTTTTACGCAATGACGCTGACTCAACAGACCAGATCGTTAAGCTTAAAATGTTTATAAACTATTAGGCTATTCACATTATAAGCGCAGCAATGCACACAAGGCAGTAGGCTATAAGCACGAATGTTCCATTAGCAGGAAAACACGATTACCAAAAGTGACCGCAAATGCAATTATGCATGTAATGCTTTTATTTTAAAAGGTGCATTTTGAAATGTTGAAAATTATCTACTCCAAACTTGAAACTCACGCAATGCTTATGTATGCCAATTATGCTCTACACCCCTTGTAAAGCGGATTAATGTGCTTAATTTTAAGAAGTATATTTGGCGAAGTTAGTTGTGATACAAACCTTATCAAAACATATAGGCCTATGTGCTAGGCTACAAGAGGTGTGTGTCACGGCCGTCGTAGTGAGTAGACCAAAATGCAGTGAATGCACATAACTTTTATTGAACAAGAAAACGAACGACAGCTAAACAGTTTTGCAGGCTAAAATACAGCAGTGCAAAAACAACTTCCCACCAAAAGACAGGTGGAAAAAGGGCTACCTAAATATGGCTCCCAATCAGCAACAACGATGTACAGCTGTTCCTGATTGAGAGCCATACCAGGCCAACACAAAGATATACACAACATAGAAAGAACATAGAAATACAAAACAGAACAATACACAAAAACCCCCGATAACACAAAACACACCCCTGCCACGCCCTGACCAAACTACAATAACAAATAACCCCTTATACTGGTCAGGACGTGACAGTAACACCCCCCCCCCCCCCCCAAAGGTGCAGACCCCAGATGCACCTGAAACAAAAACTAACAAAACAATAACCCACAACAAAACAAATCCCCAAAACTACAGGGGAGGGAAGGGAGCGTGGCAACCGTCACCGACGGTTCTTGTGCAACATCCATCCCTACCCAATCCTCCTACCACGGAGGTGGCTCAAGCTCCGGCCTTAGTCCCCAACCTAACCTGTCCACCCCCGCTGAAGGCTCAGGGTTCCGGACCGGAGGGCGACTCTGGCTGCGCCGGTTCCGGACCGGAGGGCGACTCTGGCTGCGCCGGTTCCGGACCGGAGGGCGACTCTGGCTGCGCCGGTTCCGGACTGGACGGGGAACTGTCGTTGGAAGCTCTGGACTGGAGCTGCGCACTGAAGACTTGATGCGTGGGGCTGGCTTAGGAGGCGACAGACTATTTTCACGCACCACAGGGCTAGTGCGAGGAGCAGGAGCAGGATGAACTGGACTGGGCTGACGCACTGGAGGCCTGGTGCATGGGGCTGGTACTGGAGGTACCAGACTGGAGACACGCACCCCAAAGCTAGTGCGAGGAGCGGGAACAGGACGTACTGGACTGGGCTGACGCACTGGAGGCCTGGTGCGTGGTGCTGGTTTTGGAGGCACCAGACTGGAGACGCGCACCTCAGGGCTAGTGCGGGGAGCGGGAACAGGATACACTGGGCCGTGGAGGCGCACTGGCGGTCTCGAGCGCAGGACTGGCACCACCCCTACTGGCTGGGTGCCCGCTTCCCCCCGTCGATGCTGGCACTGAGCACACCGGCCTGTGGATGCTCGGCCTCGACGCCGTGCGCATCACCCCATAGCATGGGGCCTGACCAGTACCACGCTGCCTCCGGTAAGCACAGGGAGTTGGCTTAGGGCTCAACCCTGGCCCAGCCAAACTACCCGTGTGCCCCCCCCCCCAAAAAAAATGTGGGCTGCCTCTCAGGCTTCCATGCCAGCCGTGTTCCAGCATAACACTCCCGGTCCTCTCCAGCCTTCCTCCATGGTCCCTCTCCGGCTAGGATCTCCTCCCAAGTCCACAGCTCCTCTCCAGCTCCTTACCCCGCTGCTTGGTCCGTTTGTGGTGGGAAGTTCTGTCACGATTGTCGTAATGAGTAGACCAAAATGCAGCGGGTATGTGAATGCTCATAATAACTTTTATTGAACACTTAACAAAAAAAAACAAGAAAACGAACGACAGCTAAACAGTTTTGCAGGCTAAAATACAGCAGTGCAAAAACAACTTCCCACCAAAAGACAGGTGGAAAAAGGGCTACCTAAATATGGCTCCCAATCAGCAACAACGATGTACAGCTTTTCCTGATTGAGAGCCATACCAGGCCAACACAAAGAAATACACAACATAGAAAGAACATAGAAATACAAAACAGAACAATACCCAAAAACCCCCGACAACACAAAACAAACACACCCCTGCCACGCCCTGACCAAACTACAATAACAAATAACCCCTTATACTGGTCAGGACGTGACAGTGTGAGCCTTGATTTGAAAAAGTCACCAAAAAAAGCCATTGTTTCTTGCCTTTAGCTAGGCATCATTCACAGGTGATAATATATCATTCACAAATGAGCAATATTGTCACCCATCAGGCAATTCTTGATTTAATATTGTCTTTACATATTCTAAAATAATATGTGTGAAATTCGTTTTGATTTAGAATGGACCATTATCATGCACCTGTCTTGAAACGGGGGGGAAAAAATACATGTCATCTCTGCACTTAAATAGCGAATGGAGGACGCTTTTCCTCTGGTTCATTTTCATGCCAGCCAGGTGGCTCCTATTGCCAGGTTTACTCCTATTGTAAAGATAAACAATGTGCTTAATATTAGGAAGAGTTGAAAAATAAATATATTAGGCCTATAGAAAGCTGATGGGATCCTCTTTTTAATAGAGGCCATCACTCTGTTTTCTCTCGTAATTGCATAGCCTATAGAAATGTTGCGCAGTATGAGGTCATGGGCTCTCATTAAGTGTTTGATTAGATTTTTGATTAGATTTGCATTGACGTCAGAGTGATTAGAGGGACAATTGAGTGCTGAGTACCAGGCAGTTAGCAAGTTTGGTAGGCTACTAATGACCATCAGCAGCATCAGAGCTTGGAGAAGCCTAATTATCGTGACTAAATGGTCACGTGAAATTTGATTGCTTTCACGACTCATGACCGCCGGTGTGGTGGTAATACGGTCAACCCAACAGCCCTAGTCACTCAGAAATGTATTCCAATGTCTGTCCGTCTGCCAGCTGGAAATCTTTGCCAGTCAGTGTGTATGCGCATGTAGGCAACCTGCCCTTCCCCACCGAAGCATAGTCTAGTAGCCTACTGACATTACAACCGTGATTCTGAAATTAGTGTCAAAAAGTGGTTACTTAAGTCTGATTTGGATTTATTTGTCAGTTTTTTTTCGCTGCAGAACATTTAGAAGGTATCCCTTTTCAGGTTTAGAAGAAGTGATTGCTAAATGCTAACTCCCGTTCATACAGTATAAGCTGGTTTAGCATACAGAAATTAGTGGTGGTAGTCAGTTATTTTTTAACTGTAATGCAGTTGATTGGTGACAATGACATGAACATCGTTTTGAGGTTGACATCACACAAGCAATATACTCCAATTTTTAGCTCAACATAGTATGAAATACACATATAAACCATAGCCTAAATTTAGGCAAATTTTGCTACAGAGCAATGAGAGTTGGGATTTTTTCCCCATAACATTTCTATGGCAATTCCATTGTTTTGGTCGAGTTTGATTGACCTGTTTACCACATCTATTGGTGAAGTAATTTCATGTTGAACTAAATGTAAAAAATAATTACACTGCTCAAAAAAATAAAGGGAACACTTAAACACCACAAGTCAATCACACTTCTGTGAAATCAAACTGTCCACTTAGGAAGCAACATTGATTGACAATAAATGTCACATGCTGTTGTGCAAATGGAATAGACAACAGGTGGAAATTATAGGCAATTAGCAAGACACCCCCAATAAAGGAGTGGTTCTGCAGGTGGTGACCACAGACCACTTCTCAGTTCCTATGCTTCCTGGCTGATGTTTTGGTCACTTTTGAATGCTGGCGGTGCTTTCACTCTAGTGGTAGCATGAGACGGAGTCTACAACCCACACAAGTGGCTCAGGTAGTGTAGCTCATCCAGGATGGCACATCAATGCGAGCTGTGGCAAGAAGGTTTGCTGTGTCTGTCAGCGTAGTGTCCAGAGCATGGAGGCGCTACCAGGAGACAGGCCAGTACACCAGGAGACGTGGAGGAGGCCGTAGGAGGGCAACAACCCAGCAGCAGGACCGCTACCTCCGCCTTTGTGCAAGGAGGAGCACTGCCAGAGCCCTGCAAAATTACCTCCAGCAGGCCACAAATGTGCATGTGTCTGCTCAAACGGTCAGAAACAGACTCCATGATGGTGGTATGAGGGCCCGACGTCCACAGGTGGGGGTTGTGCTTACAGCCCAACACCGTGCAGGACAATTAGCATTTGCCAGAGAACACCAAGATTGGCAAATTCGCCACTGGCGCCCTGTGCTCTTCACAGATGAAAGCAGGTTCACACTGAGCACATGTGACAGGCATGACAGGGTCTGGAGACACCGTGGAGAACGTTCTGCTGCCTGAAACATCCTCCAGCATGACCAGTTTGGCGGTGGGTCAGTCATGGTGTGGGGTGGCATTTCTTTGGGGGGCTGCACAGCCCTCCATGTGCTCGCCAGAGGTAGCCTGACTGCCATTAGGTACCGAGATGAGATCCTCAGACCCCTTGTGAGACCATATGCTGGTGCGGTTGGCCCTGGGTTCCTCCTAATGCAAGACAATGCTAGACCTCATGTGGCTGGAGTGTGTCAGCAGTTCCTGCAAGAGGAAGGCATTGATGCTATGGCCTGGCCCGCCCGATCCCCAGACCTGAATCCAATTGAGCACATCTGGGACATCATGTCTCGCTCCATCCACCAACGCCACGTTGCACCACAGACTGTCCAGGAGTTGGCGGATGCTTTAGTCCAGGTCTGGGAGGAGATCCCTCAGGAGACCAATCCGTCACCTCATCAGGAGCATGCCCAGGCGTTGTAGGGAGGTCATACAGGCACATGGAGGCCACACACACACTACTGAGCCTCATTTTGACTTGTTTTAAGGACATTACATCAAAGTTGGATCAGCCTGTAGTGTGGTTTTCCACTTTAATTTTGAGTGTGACTCCAAATCCAGACCTCCATGGGTTGATAAATTGGATTTCCATTGATTATTTTTGTGTGATTTTGTTGTCAGCACATTCAACTATGTAAAGAAAAAAGTATTTAATAAGATTATTTCATTCATTCAGATCTAGGATGTGTTATTTTAGTGTTCCCTTTATTTTTTGAGCAGTGTATATTTCAGACTTAAAAAGGAACAATATAAAACCATAACTTTTTGGGATTTAAACAGGTTCAGAAATTTTTGCTGGTCAGAAAAGTGGAACAAAAGAAAATGGTTCTGTTCAGAACAAAAACAGTTGGAAAATAACTTCGGTTCCAACCCCTGTTTATTATCATAATGTGAACCCAGTCCAGGTCCCATCTGTTATCAGATCTGTCAGAGGCTCAATGCACTCCATGGAACCAGTCACTGGGCTATGGGCAGTGAATGAGCAGATGGAGAAGTCTGAGTGAATTCTTCAACCATGATGTCATCAAGTGGATTTTCAAGGAACTGTGTGCAAGAGTGTTTAAGTGCAAAACAGAAATGTTTGAGATTGTTTTTGAGGCCAAATCCATGTCCATTACCCATCTAGCTAGAACCATCCTGAGATATTGGAGTACTCCTTGCTCTGGCCTTGTAAGAGCCCATTTTAATGTGTCCAATACTGCTAACCACTACATGTGAACTGTTCACATTTCTTCCAACCTCCCTCAGGCATTCTTCCATCCGCCCAATACTACAGTACTGTCCTCAAGGGGGAAAAATAAGGTTTGTAAATTAATCTTAACGAAGCAAAACAATCCCAGACTGAAACACATATTGTAATAGTTACAGGATAATCAAATTTATCTTGGGATAAGTCCAAATGTACTGTTGTGTTCCCCAGCAAGAAAACCAAAAATGTCACTCTAACAGAAAAGGGAACGAACAGAGTCACTGCCAACAACCGAAACAAGTGGGGTTTTAGGAGGGGTTCTGAAAGATACTCATGGGGGTGTCCACTAAAAGTTGACTAGCAACAACTGGGTCCTGAAAGACATCCACCATGAGCACAAACTACATTTGCCCACTAAAAGGCAAACAAAATAAAAACCCATGCCAAACTTAAAGACAGGAAGCAGACCAAAAAGTGGAGCAAAATGAAAATAGGGAATATCAGACAAAGGAATGTTTTTCTAGAAATGAAATAGGGAGCACCAACTAAAGGTGTTAACCCGCCACATCTCTCAAGATCACTGGGCCAGCCACTCTTAAATATCACCTGGGCCAGCACAGGTGAAACACCTTCCCACTAACGAGATGACAAACCAGCACAGGTGTAACACTAACGAGGTGACATCAATTGACACGCCCCACGTGCTAACGTCCAACGTCGAAATATAAATGGAAAAACCAAAGCCTGTAACAGGAACATATCTGTAATAAGAACATATCCTTTTGGAAGTTCCAAGTTAACAAATACTCAGTTTAGTGCGATATCAACAACTTACCATTATACTCAAAGACAGCCCCAATAAAGACTTTCCAAATAGGCTTATTACACCATATGTTTTGAATAATGTACTTTTAATATGTCTCTTTGGGTTATTTTTACATCTGTCTATAACATCAGTAAAACAAATAATAATTCAAACTGTGTACTCTTCATCTTTGGCACATCTGCATCATTCCTTTTCATTGCGTGCCAATCGAGTGATGATTTAATTTTGAAATTATAATTATGATATCCCAAAGGACATTGTAATTAGAAAAGGGTATTAACTCTAAGAGTAATGGCTGGCAGGTAGAGAAAGGATAGGGGGCTCAGTCAGATGCTGAAGCAGTCAAATTGAACATTAAGTTGGAATGAGCGAAGCATGATTGCTTTGACCACATGGCATGAGATTATACATTTCCTCAAAATATTGAAAAAAGGGCTAAGCAGGTAGGATATGAATAAAGAGCAAAAGAGGTGATTAGCCTAAAATCCGATGATTAGTTCACAATTGCTTGAGTTCACAATTGTGTGTGTGTGTAAGAACCCTGGCATATTGTGTGACGGAGATTGATTACTGAGGGGAAGTATTCTACAACTATTTTATCTCCACTTTTTAGAACATGAAAACATGATCCTAGGTTACCCGTCTATGTATGTCACACAGAGTTGCAACTTTCACTGGGCACGTGGAGGACATGACCATGCGGACGCCTTAGAGCGGTTGGGTAGGATGTTTTCCAATTGGCTAATGTTAGCTAGCTCACTAACTTTAGCTATTATTTTTGCCTCAATCACACTAGACCTGAATCAAATGATGAAACCGGTGGCCAAATGATTGGTGTTTTTTCAGCGCAATGCGAGTTATTAGTCATTATAGCAATGTAATGTTATTGATCTGTCAGTTTCCCTAGCTAATTCCCTACTTTTCACACTGACACGGTATAAATAGCTCTACAGGCTTCACTTTAATGACGCTCAGTCAGCACACAACACTATGCTCATCATGTCTTAGCAGGATCAGAGAGTGACAGGGGTCTCATCAGGGTCGGGCGGCCAGGGAAGACCAATCTGTGACAGCATAGAGGTGAACTTTTGAAGATGCAACCCTTTATTCTGTCTGTGCAGCAAACACCGGACAAGCAAGAAGCTTCAAAGATTGAAACTATTTTAAGGCAGTCTGAGAAACCTCTAAAGTGGATTTCCAAACTGTGTCAAGGGTGATAGAGGCTTTTCTCGATGACACAAAACATGCAAAAGAAAAATGTGAAGATGACCTGGGAGATGCTATTGATGATGAATGCCCAGTCATGTTCATATAATCTCAAGACATAAATTACTGCAGTCTAAGACCATCCATAGAACGTACTATATGCCAGTGAAACTGAATATCATGCACACAGAAATGGAGGTGTAAAACACAAAAGGGGAAATATGTGATGGCCTTGTGAAGGCTGGTGGAATTCTGTCAAGAAGTATGTTTGTTTGTCTCAGCTTGTCTACAGAGTCTTCCTTCTACCTGTTTCTGTTTGCTTGGAAATGTTGATATTATTAGAAGAATATGTGTAAACTCGTGGGAGGAAGTTATGTATCACTAGCTTTGATTTATTACAAGATTAAAGGTATACTGTGCAACTTTCATAAGACCTGGATGCCTTATATGGAATACTGTATGACAAAAGGAGTCTGTATTGAAAACATGCCCACGTCAGAGGAGATACTTATTTAGGTAATTATCATTCTGGCATTGGCCTTACACACCTGAAACCAATAATGAACGTTTCACTAAGATCCTAAAGCTGACTAGGGTGTGTTGGGTTGGGGCACTGCAGGGTGACCTAGCTATATTGTGTGCAAGTAAAAAGATCTCTATAGTACTATTAGGCCTATGATATTAATTATATGGAGCGTGTACTGTTTCCATGTGTTAATGTGTAGGTGTATGTGTTTTTTATAAAACTTTTGTTTTCCAAACCTTTCATTGACACATAAAAAAAATATGGGAAGAAAGTTGTGTTATTGACTATACTGGAGGGGTCTGGGCCTACATGTGGCTCATGCTGGCTGAGCGATCTGGCTTAAAATTGATATAGAGGAAGTCTTAATAAAGGCAATCCAAAGTCTTTGTGCTTCATTTGTAAGAGTTATTTATTTGTTTAGCTATTTTTCTTAATTAAATTTTTTTTTATTTCACCTTTATTTAACCAGGTAGGCCAGTTGAGAACAAGTTCTCATTTACAACTGATCTGGCCAAGATAAAGCAAAGCAGTACAACACAGAGTTACACATGGGATAATCAAACGAAAAGTCAATAACACAATAGAAAGGTCTATATACAGTGTGTGCAAATGTAGTAAGATTAGGGAGGTAAGGCAATAAATTGGCCATAGTGGCGAAATAATTACAATTTAGCAATTAAACACTGGAGAGATAGATGTGCAGAAGATGAATGTGCAAGTAGAGATACTGGGGTGCAAACGAGCAAAAAATAAATAACAATATGAGGATGAGGTAGTTGGGTGGGCTATTTACAGATGGTCTGTGCACAGATGCAATGATCGGTAAGCTGCTCTGACAGCTGATGCTTAAAGTTAGTGAGGGAGATATAAGACTCCAGCTTCAGTGATTTTTGCAATTCGTTCCAGTCATTGGCAGCAGATAACTGGAAGGAAAGGCGGCCAAAGGAGGAATTGGCTTTGGGGGTGACCAATGAAATATATCTGCTGGAGCGCGTGATACGGGTGGGTGCTGTTATGATCACCAGTGAGCTGAGATAAGGCGGCGCTTTACCTAGCAAAGACTTATAGATGACCTGGAGCCAGTGGGTTTGGCGACGAATATGAAGCGAGGGCCAGCCAACGAGAGCATTCAGGATGCAATGGTGGGTAGTACATGGGGCTTTGGTGACAAAACGGATAGCACTGTGATAGACTGCATCCAATTTGCTGAGTAGAGTTTGAGGCTATTTTGTAAGTGACATCGCCGAAGTCAAGGATCGGTAGGATAGTCAGTTTTACGAGGTTATGTTTGGCAGCATGAGTGAAGGATGATTTGTTGCGAAATAGGAAGCCGATTCTAGATTTAATTTTGGATTGGAGATGCTTAATGTGAGTCTGGAAGGAGAGTTTACACTCTATCCAGACACCGAGGTATGTGTAGTTGTCCACATATTCTAAGTCAGAACCGTCCAGAGTAGTGATGCTAGTCGGGCGGGCGGGTGTGGGCAGCGATCGGTTGAAGAGCATGCATTTCGTTTTATTTGAATTTAAGAGTATTTGGAGGCCACGGAAGGAGTATTGTATGGCATTGAAGCTCATCTGGAGGTTTGGTAACACAGTGTCCAAAGAAGGGCCAGAAGTTTACTGAATGGTGTCATCTGCGTAGAGGTGGATCAGAGAATCACCCGCAGCAAGAGAGACATCATTGATGTATACAGAGAAAAGAGACGGCCCGAGAATTGAACCCTGTGGCACCCCCATAGAGACTGCCAGAGGTCCGGACAACAGGCCCTTGATTTGACACACTGAACTCTATCTGAGAAGTCGTTGTGGAACCAGGCGAGGCAGTCATTTGAGAAACCAAGGCTGTTGAGTCTGCCGATAAGAATGCAGTGATTGACAGAGTCGAAAGCCTTGGTCAGGTCGATGAAGACGGCTGCACAGTATTGTCTTTTATAGATGGCGGTTATGATATCATTTAGGACCTTGAGCGTGGCTGAGCTGCACCCATGACCAGCTCGGAAACCAGATTGCATAGAGGAGAAGGTACGTGGGATTCAAAATGGTTGGTGATCTGTTGTTAACTTGGCTTTTGAAGACTTTAGAAAGGCAGTGTAGGATAGATATAGGTCTGTGACAGTTTGGGTCTGGAGTGTCTCCCCGCTTTCCAATCTTTAGGGATCTCAGACGATACAAAAGAGAGGTTGAACAGGTTAGTAATAAGGGTTGCAACAATTGCGACAGATCATTTTAGAAAGAGAGGGTCCAGATTGTCTAGTCCAGCTGATTTGTAGGGGTCCAGATTTTGCAGCTCTTTCAGAACATCAGCTATCTGGATTTGGGTGAAGGAGAAATGGGGGAGGCTTGGGCAAGTTGCTGTCGGGGGTGCAGAGCTGTTGACTGGGTTAAAGGTGCACCACAATATTGATTATTGAATTATCATTGGAAATGGGAGGACCCCCAGATCCCCCACCAAGTTATGTCCCCCCACTTCTAAAACCAAATTTGCACCCCAGATGTCACAGCCATACAAATTGAGCTAAATGACACCAACAACGGTTGACTAAATGTAATCACAGTCTGCCAAGTGTTATGCCCCAGAATTGTGAACAGGTGTTAGATAAACAGCACCTGGGCTTCAACTCACACACCTGTGGTCTAATAGCAGACTTTGATGTAGCTGAGAAAGGACAATGCACCTGGGTTCTACCTCTCACTCCTTTATTGCCTCACACCCAGATAAGCCACTGCACTTAATTTTGCTTTATTCAAATAACAAAAGTTGTGTTGGTTTTTCTACAATGTGTTTTGTTTTTCACACATTTGCCAAGTTATTGTACACACCAGCAGGATATGAGGAATGTTCTGATGCAGAAACAGATGTCTTAGAAAGCACGAGGCTGGTCTAACAGAGGTGGTCAGTGCAGGAGACCCGAGAGCAAACCCTGCCAGTCACACTGGGGGGAATTTCATTGTTTCCTACTAAAAACATGATGATGCACAGCAAATTAGCCAGTGTTGATATAATGTTTTTGTTACATTTTGAGTGTTGATTCAAGAGTTAAATTCATTCTGTAAGAGTGAAATCAACACTCAGTGGTGTTGGTGTTAATAACCAGAGTTATTGTTTTAGACTATGGAGAGTAAAACAGTCCCATCAAAACCACGCCCATCATTATCATATTTCCCAGCATGCTCTACTTCAGGTATATTATTTTAGGATTGTTTAAAGAAAATGTGCATGTACATTGATAATCTTATGCTAAACAAAGATAAATAACATGCATTTTTCTAAAGAAATCCAATCAGTTAGTTAGATTTATTGCCCCCATTACTGAAATGGTTGTTCCAGTTTAAATGTTTAGGTAGTCTCCTTCATTTCCAATTATCCTGACAGTCATTCTGAATGTGGTTTGTGGATAAGTAAAAATTCCAATTGTAGATTCCAAAATAATTTACACTTCCCTTTGCATGCCAGCATAATGTGACGTCAGTGGCGTTTATGATGAGGGAAGATGATTTGTTTTCTTTATGAACATGACCTTATTTCTATTACAGCATGTTTGAGGACTGTCATTCATATTCCATTCACCCAGTTCAATGTAACATAGGTTTAGGCTACTACACGATACTCAAATTGTCCTTATACCCATCATGAGGTTGCTACAACCGAGCCTATGAATGAAAGTTTACAATGTAGCTGCACACAAGTCGAGATAAATTTGAGATGATAGTGACACATTCAATATCGCCTTGCACACTCTTGCCTGCATCTAGCTTATCTAGGGTGTAATCATTAGTCCAACAGTTGCAAATGAGAGTTTTCATTGGACAAATTCAGGTATTTTTATCCCCGTTTTGTTTGCTTCCGTTTAAGAAAAGTTAACAGAATCGGCGGAATGAATACACCCCTGATCACGCATAAACAAAGTTCACTTTCATAGCAGCCACGTTGTATTCATTCTAGCCTCTATGCACTCTCCTCCTATCACCTATTCCCTTCGTTTGTGGACTTAAATGAACAACACATCAGCTGTACGTGACCAGGCAAAAAAACTTTCCAAGCCAAACCATGTCATAAACGCTACACACAGCCTACATTGTTATCCCCATATAAGCATATAAAGCAATGTCCTAGTCAACATAGTTAATAGAACTAATGCATTAGTAAACCCGCTACAATCAAGCAGTAACTTTACAGTGTATAGTCAGTAAGCAGTTACACCAGCAGGCCCCGGTAGCAATAAATTAATAAAACCAAAAGCTTACCTTGACTTGGAAGAGTCCCAGTGTTGTGTTGGATAGTCATAGCCAGCTAGCTAACATAGCATCCCTCTGTTTGAGCTGGGTGTTTGAGTAACTAAACTAGCCAGCTGCATTTGCTAGCTAAGTAAGTTGCTTCTCCTTCATTTTTGAAGAAATTCATTTGTTCAAAACTGTTCAACTATTGTCTTTCTCTCTCTTTGAGTCAACTACTCACCACATTTTATGCACTGCTAGCTAGCTGTAGCTTATGCTTTCAGTACTAGATTCATTCTCTGATCCTTTGATTGGGTGGACAACATGTCGTTCATTCTGCAAGAGCTCTGATAGGTTGGAGGACATCCTCCGGAAGTTGTCATAATTATTGTGTCTATGGAAGGGGGTGAGAACCAAGATTCTCCTAGGTTTTGTATTGAAGTCAATGTACTGAGAGGAGGACGGTAGCTAGCTGTGGACCTTCATTGCAAAACAGTGTGTTTTAATCAATTATTTGATGTGAATATATTTAGTATAGTTTTGTCTATAAAGGATAACTTTTTCAATGTTTTACTATTTTTATGAAATTCACTGAGGAGGATGGTCTTCCCCTTCCTCCTCTGAGGAGCCTCCACTGTGTGACTTGCAGGCCAGAACTGGCCTGTAAACCAGGTATTTCCTATCACCACTAAGTTAGGATAAAATTCTGCAATCAAAGTAAGGCCTTAGGATATATGTTATGTATGTAGTCATAGTTTCATTTTAATGATAACATTCGCCTAGGAACTCACCTGGTGAACGCCACAGGCCTTTTAAAGGAAATAATTCAACCACCGTGTCTGTGTCACTAACAAATACAGTCATGGATGTTAACTCTATAATTCACTCAAAGAAAATTAACCTTGGGAAAAATGCATAATAGGCTTGACAACAAACACAATTTCATTATATTTCACTCCACTGTAGAGTACTTTTGAAAGTGTGAAATTCACCCTGTTGAGAGTGAACACATATACATACCTGAAAAGTGTTCAAATGAACACTGCAACGAGTTAACAAAATTGGAAGTGTTAGGAAGTGCACAGTATTGACTCACACCCATTGACTCACACCCAGATCAGCCACTGCACTTCATTTTCCTCTATTGAAATAACAATTATTGTCTACTGTGCACTTCCTGATTTATGATAATGCACCTCAGCAGTTCTAATCTCCTCTGTCTCTTTATCATGCAAAAAATCTATACCCTATCAGCATCTCCTTGTAATTGATGAGCTTTATCACAGAAGAGCAATAGCATAGAGGAGTGTTTTGCAATGCAAATCAGCGATGTGTAACACAGATGCTAGCATGACAGTGTTATGTAACCTAAGGGGCTGTAGCCTAGCGTGGCATAGCTGTACAGGCAGGCAGAGGTTATCTACAGAAATCCTCCCTGAGGGACCCCGCTGCTTTTAGTCTGAATTGTCGTGCAAAAAATGACACCTTTTCATATGGCATTACCACAAGCCCATTAGATACTTTCACTTAAACGACCAGCAAGATTTCAGGCATTGCTCCCCGAGTCCTAAAGCGTCCTTTCATGAATTGATTCAGTGACTTTCACTCCACAATTTGTGTTTATAATTCCCTTTTTCTTAGATGAGATGGCTTTCACACACTTTCACTCTTGTCCTATACTACCTTAATGTTTTAGGGCTCGATTACAGTGTCTCCGACTTTCTTTTGCTACCAGAGGTATTCTATTTAAACAGCCTCCATTCAAGCTCAGCATTTTAATCAGCAGTCCTTTCTGAGCCAAGGCTCTTTTGGTCACTATAGATCGATTCTGGGAGAAGATTGCTATGAAACATCAATGCTTTTCCACTTTCAGAGTGTCTCTTGTGAGAGTGCTGTGCAGCTTTCCAGAGTACTGTCTTTCTAGCTCACTTGCATTGAGTTGGATGCGGGCTAGTGAGTGGATGCAGAGGAGCCGGAGGGAGGCAAGTGGAGGGTGGATGTGGAGGGTTGAAAGGGATGTACACTGGGAAGAAAGGGTCAAAGGGACCCGTTGATATGCCTGGGAAAACAGTCAGTCTCTCTAAACATCCTCTGCTGCTACTTAGCCTGCATGCTCAGGGCTTACTAACCCCAAGTGTTTGCCAATGAGCTCCTCAAGCTGCTCCTCTGGTGTATCGGTGAGTGATGAGCTGCTGTCTGTCTGCGACAAAGCCGTGGGATTCAGTCTGTAAGTAAGATTAGCACTATGTTCAAAACACCAGACATGCCTCCATCTCAACTTAAGCATCAACAATCCATACTCACTCCAGTAATGACTGAACCAACACAGTGTGAATGACTCATTATATATTTTGTTACTTTTTGGGGGGGGAGGGGGGGTTGCCTAGTCTTTTCTTACAGTGTAGAATGTATTGTAATTCTAAAATGATGCACACACACAACCACACACACACAAATGGCAATGATTTATTGAATAAGGCCAGTGTCTATTTTCTATTTCACTGATCATGACCCTCTATCAATAGGCAAGACGTGTTCCCTATCGAAAGCCCTCTGAAAGCAATTATTGTACCTTGCCTGCATTGTCAAAATAGAACCATAGCCAATTTGTAGCTTGTTTTGGAAATCAGTGTGTGTTTTTGATACCTGCATTTACTGCGCTTGCATTGTCTGTCTGTATTACCTTTCCTCTCAAGTGATTATTCAATTTATGCGGACAGGGAATTACTTTGTTCTTTCTGTGTTCCTTCTCTCTGTCAGTGATTGCCTCCTGTACTACAGATAAAGAGTCAAGTGGATAACACAATACAATACTTTTAAACAGATGTTTTGTAGACTGATTTAATACATTTGCGATGTTCAACTTAATTTTATTCTAAGATATGTTTAATAAATTAGTGGGTAGGATTAAATGCCTTTTCTGGAGGAAAAAAACAGACAAACATTTCCATTCTGAAAAACATGACCTAAAATCGTATTACTTATTTCTTCAAATGATTTACCCAGTTTACAGTGCCTTTGGAAAGTGTTCAGATCCCTTGATTTTTTTCCCACATTTTGTTACGCCTTATTCTAAAATTGATTAAATAAAATCCTCAGCAATCTACACACAATACCCCACAGTGACAAAGCGAAAACAGGTTTATAGAAATGTTTGGATATTTATTAAAAATAAAAAACACATACCTTATTTACATAAGTATTCAGACCCTTTGCTATGAGTTTCGAAATTTAGCTCAGGTGCATCCTGTTTCCATGGATCATCCTTGAGATGTTTCTACAACTTGTTTGGAGTCCACCTGTGGTAAATTCAATTGATTGGACATGATTTGGAAAGGCACACCTGTCTATAGTGCCAGTCAAAAGTTTGGACACACCTACTCATTCAAGGATTTGTCTTTATTTTTACTATTTTCTACATTGTAGAATAATAGTGAAGACATCAAAACTATGAAATAACACATATGGAAGGATGTAGTAACCAACAAAGGGTTAAACATATCAAAATATATTATATATTTGAGAATCTTCAAAATAGCCACCTTTTGCCTTGACAGCGTTGTACACTCTTCTAGCCCCTTGGGTGCTGCAATAGAGTTAAATTACAAGTGCCCATCCAAGAAGGCGCATAATATGTACAGTATCTTTGATTGGACTGATGTCAACACCATACTTTCAAAATCTTAGCTAGCAGTCATCATCATGAATCAAGTCGACAATCTACTGGCAAATCCTTTTTAATCCTTGTCATATGAAGAAAAATAAAGAAGAGAAATTATAGATAAAACATATTGGTGCTCATTGGCCATTGGACATAAACATTACACAACAAGTTGGAAATCGCAAATTCAACAATGAGTGGTTTGGAAGGAATCAGTGGCAGGCTAATAGGACACACTATTCAGTGGAGTGGCTGCGTGGTCCGAAATCTGGGATTAATGGGCTGTTAAAATGATAAACATTCAACACTGGCCATGCTATCAATGAAGCATGATTTGTGCCATGCTCAAAAGAACTCGGAACTGCAAAAACTTGACTTCAGTGAGTTCAAGACAACTGTGAAGTCAGGAATAAACAAGCTACGACTGGGAAAATACATTTTGAATGGTCATCCAACTCGGAATTGTAAATCTGGCCTCTTTCTAGAGCTACGACCTGAAGATCATTGATGCTATCAGGATTCAATCTTGTTTTTTTTCACAGTTCCTAGTTGTTTTGAAAGCACCATAAATCCAGAGAATGACCGACTTTGATGACAACATTTGCCCACAAAGGACCGCCGCGCCAACTTCCTGTTCAAGTGAGCACAGCACAACAAGGTAAGCCCAAAAATGTATTGTATGCTGCTGCATAAATTATGTAATATGCCAGGAAGGTATGTATACTGTTGCGTAGTAAGATGTTAGTAGCCCGTGTGCCTCACCCTAATAATTTGGTCGATTTACCCCGATTAATTTTGTCTACTGTTCTGACTTGTTGGTGCACATCTAGCCTATAACCTGTTTTAGAGAAATGTAATCATCAAATACTGTAAGAGCTTTTATTGTCTGCTTAAATGCCTCCTTTATTTATCCTACGGTTCTGACTTGGTGTACAGGGAGAACACACATTTCAAAAGTGCTAAACAAATAGTTATATTGCCTAAGTCCATCCTAGCTCGTTCATTAATGTCTTAATCGAAATTATGGATTGCCTCTTATCCGCTTGTCGTCCCATTATGCCATAGTTTGTACATCTCAATTGTCATTAGAAACTACAAGTCAGCCATATTAGCTATGTTTTTTTAAGGCAGTAAATGAGGCTGAATTAACTGTTTCACTGCCAGACAAGGCTCTGCTGATAGCCATGTGTAGCACTGGTAAGATGTTGGGACTGCTATTGGGACAGCTTTATGTATAGGTCATTTGTGGGCACCGTTTGTCACCGTTATAGTGCAATTAATGTATTGTTTAGTGTTGTGTTGTGTAGTGTAGTGGCTTTGCTTGTATGCATCCCACTTTTCTTTTTGCCCCACCAAGATTTACATGCTAAAATCGCCACTGGGGACATCCCTAACCCATTGAAGTTGAAATCTAAAATGGTTAGGGTGAGGTCAGGTTTATGGTTATGATTAAGGTTAGGGTAGGGGTTAAGGTTAGATTTAGGGTAGGGATGTCCCAAGTATCTCAGGGATGTCCCAAGTATCCTTGTTTAGCATTAACCAGTTTTTTTCACCTTAATCTAGTGCACCTGATTCGAATAATTCGCTGGTTGATAAACTGAATCAGGTTAGTTATAACTGGGGTTGGAGTGAAAACAGACAGGACGGTAGCTCCCCAAGAACAGGGTTAGAGAGTCCTAGTCTAGTGCAGGGTTTCCCAAACTTGGTCCTGAAACCGCTGTGTAGTGCTGGGGCACCCCAGGGGGCCCAAGGACCGAGCTTGGGAAACCCTGCTCTGGTATATTTTACTATGGCTTCAAGTCATTAAAGTACGTGACATGCGCAGAGTGTGACTGCTGCTGCTGTATGCTGGAGAACATGCAGCATTGGCTGGCATTGGACGCACATCAATGGCAATAAATTAGAGCCAGCGGGGTCGTTGTCCATTCCAATTAATGGGTGGTGCTGTCGAACCAAGCCGAGGCACGTTCCCAAAATGTAACGTGGGTGACAGTCCAAGGCCTCTAAAGGAAGGAATATTTTTGCAATTGTACACATTTTGCCATGGGCAAGAGAGAAAGAAATTGCAGTTTTACAGCAGATTTCTAGTCATTTTGTCATGGGGGGGAGAGAAATCTGTGCAGTTTTAAAGCTAATTTCCTGCAAGTCTATACATTTTGCCAAGAGTTAATGATATCAGAGTGAGATTGAATAACAAAATCAATGGGGGTCCCCTGGAGGTCAGGGCCCCTGGCCACCTGCCTTGCATGCCCAATCAATATCCGACCATGATTACTACAAGTTTAAAGTGGAACTGACAGCTTTTTAGCAACATGGCATTTTATTAAAATCTGTTCATTTACACCCACAGGAAGAATATGTTGCTATTTTTTTCTTTTTATTTGACAAGCGAGAAATTAGATAGTCATTTTCATACTTTCATAAAATGCTTGGGATTTACGTATACTAAGGCATTTGTGAAAATTCAATAGCAATATACTACAGTGGGAAAGAGACCATGTCTTTGGACAATTAATAGGCACTGCAGTAAATAAAACCGAATAAAAACTGTCTTGTCAAGGACCGGACTCTGCCTAGGCCGGTGAGCCATAACCAATCAGAGCTGCAGTAGGCCTATATGCAAATATGGCATTTGCCACACGGGCCTACCATCATTCACTTTGAACTGGACAGTGTAAAGTATTCACTTGCAGTAGCAACAGTGCTACTTTAGATCATTAGAAAGCATTCGCCAAAAGTCACAAAATACACCTGAATGGATTTCTTCAAATATGTAAATATCACAGGAGCCTTCTTGGATTTGGGAACTTTACAGTCCTATTGATCAAACAACCATGAATAGGTAGTCTCTCTCTCTCTCTCAGTTGCCTATGCACATCACCATAATCAACAACAAAATCAACAACTAATGTTATCAAGAGCGAGATTAGCTAAAATCTAACAAGGGAACAGTAGAAAAACCCTCTCAAACATTTTCAGCTCTTAGTTGGCTATCAGAATTGCACTGAATTGCCTGCCAATGCATACTTGTTGCAACCCAAGTTTTGACAACTGAGTGGGAACTTGACTGCATGTCCATTTGATCAATGCCAAATACATTTGATTGACAACTAAGTGATATGCTAACACTTATTCAAGTTCAGTATAGCTACCTAGCAAAGTGATTCATAATTCTTGCAAGCTAACCAAATGACACATGCATCTCTAGCTGTAGCCACTGGAAAAACTATATGCTGGGGGAAAAGTCATCCACTTGTCCAATGACATGACATCCTCCCAGCAGCTAGCTAGCTGATAAATAAATAGATATGCTAGTCTATTAGCCACCTTATGACTGGCTTGTGATCATTACCCTTGCTAGTTTAATTGTATTCACATTCCCAGTCTTCATTGCAGTCATCCGTTTTTGTCCAAAATACTGAGTAATTGAAACTGAAACAGTTCATCCTAAATGGCTGGAGGTAGCAAATAATGTACCAGGCCAGCTGTGATTTACAACATGATAGCAATATTTGTTGGAATATAAATACATTTATTGGTGAATTATTAATCATGCATTGAACTGCATCCATCTATTCTGTCAATAATGGCCTACTCTATGTCATGGAATATTGAGTCAAAACCTCTTTATAAAGCTGGTTCTGTAGCATAAACTGGATATGTGATAGTTTTGAATGATGTTATGACGGTCTGTTTCATATCTGCAAAGTAGTTAAAACGCTGTCAGTTCCACTTTAAATAGCTGGCAAGACTAACTAGCTGACACTGAGTGACAGTCAGTGACTGACATAACAAGAGAAACTGCTGATGCACAACCAAATTTAGAAATTTCACCTAGTGTATTCTACTATTGTAACTCTCAACATTAAGTTGAGACCCCGACTGAGTTCCCCCCCCAAAAAAACAAAAAAAACTGCAGTGGGCCCCAAGCGACCGCTTATGTCGCTTATGCCTGGAGACGAATGTAAGCTAAACAGACTGGCAACCAGGCTATCGAGAGCTGGACTGGTGAAGAGATTGGAGAAGGACTAAGGGGATAGGCCAGGGAGAAGAAAGTTGTCAGGTGGCCATTGCAAAAGTAAATCGTATTTTAAATGTTTTTGATTGAGCAAAACAAAAACCCACTGGTTGTTGTTGTTTTCAAAGCCAAAGCCAATACCAGTCCCTCACAGCACACAAGTTCTTCTAGTCTATAAAAACACACAGTAACCGGACGACTTCAGCGCGCAATTTCCCTGACTTCTCAGATGAACATGTAATTACAGATGCGGGTCTTCCCCTGCTTCTCATCTTACATCTGTTTGTGTAATTGCATGTTAGCATTGTGATATAGGGCTACACTGAAGGAATCCAATTGAGGGTGTCTTCCCACGCAGGTCATTCCCTTCCATACGCTCTCATTGGACAGTCATTACCGCCATAGGTTGTTCTCTTTTTCATGTTGACAACCAACAGGAAAATAAATCCAAGCCCCAAGTTGTCTGTTAATCAAATCAAATATTATTTTTCACATGCGCCGAATATAACAGGTGTAGACCTTACAGTGAAATGCTTCCTTACAAGCCCTGAACCAACAATTCAGTTAAGAAAAATACCTAAAGAAATAAAAGTAACAAATAATTAAAGAGCAGCAGTAAAATAGCAAGGCTATATACAGGGGGTACCGGTACAGAGTCATTGTGCGGGGGCACAGGTTAGTCGAGGTAATTTGTACATGTAGGTAGAGTTATTGAAGTGACTATGCATAGATAATAACACAGGAGCAGCAGCATAAAGGGGGGGCGGCAACAATGCAAATAGTCTGGATAGCCATTTGATTAGATGTTCAGGAGTCTTACAGCTTGGGGGTAGAAGCTGTTTAGAAGCGTTTTGGACCTAGACTTGGTGCTACGGTACCGCTTGCCATGCAATAGCAGAGAGAAAAGTCTATGACTAGGGTGGCTGGAGTCTTACAGTTTTTAGGGCCTCCCTCTGACACCGCCTGGTACAGAGGTCCTGGATGGCGAGAAGCTTGGCCCCAGTGATGTACTAGGCCGTACGCACTACCCTCTGTAGTGCCTTGCAGTCGGAGGCCGAGCAGTTGCCATACCAGGCAGTGATGCAACCCATCAAGATGCTCTCGATGTTGCAGCTGTAGAACCTTTTGAGGACCTGAGGACCAATGCCAAGTCTCCTGACAAATCAATGAGATTTTTATTTTCAATGAATCTCCATTTGGGTATTGGTTAGACTACAATTAGGGTGTGGAAATGTTAGGATTATTTTGCTCTTACTGTAGTTCTGTAGCCTACTCCCGACCATTCACATTGTACAGCACCATTATGGGCTATTAGCAGGACATTAGACTCTTGCCAAGGAGGAGGGTAGTGGGAGAATTGTATCGTCAAATGTGATTCGACCATGTTAGTTTGTTGGTGATGTGGACACCATGGAACTTGAAGCTCTCAATCTTCTCCACTACAGCCCTGTCTATGAGAATGGGGGCGTGCTCGGCCCTCCTTTTCCTGTAGTCCACAATCATCTCCTTTGTCTTGATCACTTTGAGGGAGAGGTTGTTGTCCTGGCACCACATGGCCAGGTCTCTGACCTCTTCCCTATAGGCTGTCTCATCGTTGTCGGTGATCAGGCCTACCATTGTTGTGTCATCGCCAAACTTAATGATGGTGGAGTCGTGCCTGGCCGTTCAGTCATGAGCGAACAGGGAGTACAGGAGGGGACTGAGCACTCACCCATGAGGGGCCCCCGTGTTGAGGATCAGCGTTGCGGATGTGTTGTTACCTACCCTTCCCACCTGGGGCCGCCCATCAGGAAGTCCAGGATCCAGTTGCAGAGGGAGGTGTTTAGTCCCAGGGTCCTTAGCTTGGTGATGAGCTTTGAGGGCACTATGGAGTTGAACGCTGAACTGCAGTCAATGAATAGAGTTCTCACATACAGTGGTTGCTCAACTAAAAGTTTTGAGATTATGCTGCGGGATTTAGAGGTAATTTGTGGTTTAGTACGGAACCTTGCGTCACTGCGCCAGACCAACGCACAGGGGAGTTAGAACACTGATTATGCTTACTGGAAAATACTCTTTCAAAATTAACCTCTCTAGGGTAGGGGGCAGTATTTGCACGGCCGGATAAAAAACGTACCCGATTTAATCTGGTTGTTACTACTGCCCAGAAACTAGAATATGCATATAATTATTGGCTTTGGATAGAAAACACCCTAAAGTTTCTAAAACTGTTTGAATTGTGTCTGTGAGTATAACAGAACTCATATGGCAGGCAAAAACCTGAGAAGATTCCTTACAGGAAGTGGCCTCTCTGACCATTTCTTGGGCTTCTACACTCTCTTTATTGAAAACTGAGGATCTCTGCTGTAACGTGACACTTCCTACGGCTCCCATAGGCTCTCAGAAGGCGGCAAAGCGCTGAATGATGTCTTTGCAGGCCCTGGCTGAAAAACAGTAGCGAATATGGATAGTGGTCGATCAGAGAACCATGAGACTGAGGCGCGTGCATGAGGCGACACCATGTTTTTATTTTTTCGTCTTTGAACTAAAACAGGGTTTCCCGGTCGGAATATTATCGCTTTTTTGTTACGAGAAAAATCGCATAAAAATTGATTTTAAACAGCGTTTGACATGCTTCGAAGTACGGTAATGGAATATTTAGATTTTTTTTGTCACGAAACGCGTCGGGCGCGTCACCCTTCGTCACCCTTCGGATAGTGTCTTGAACGCACGAACAAAACAGAGGATATTTGAACATAACTATGGATTATTTTGAACCAAACCAACATTTGTTATTGAAGTAGAAGTCCTGGGAGTGCATTCTGATGAAGAACAGCAAAGGTAATCAAATTTTTCTAATAGTAAATCGGAGTTTGGTGAGGGCCAAACTTGGTGGGTGTCAAAATAGCTAGCCCGTGATGGCCGGGCTATCTACTTAGAATATTGCAAAATGTGCTTTTGCCGAAAAGCTATTTTACATAGCGATTGCATAAAGGAGTTCTGTATCTATAATTCTTAAAATAATTGTTATGTTTTTTGTGAACGTTTATCGTGAGTAATTTAGTAAATTCACCGGAAGTTTGCGGTGGGTATGCTAGTTCTGAACGTCACATGCTAATGTAAAAAGCTGTTTTTTGATATAAATATGAACTTGATTGAACAAAACATGCATGTATTGTATAACATAATGTCCTAGGATTGTCATCTGATGAAGATCATCAAAGGTTAGTGCTGCATTTAGCTGTGGTTTGGGTTTATGTGACATTATATGCTAGCTTGAAAAATGGGTGTCTGATTATTTATGGCTGGGTACTCTGCTGACATAATCTAATGTTTTGCTTTTGTTGTAAAGCCTTTTTGAAATCGGACAGTGCGGTTAGATTAACGAGAGTCTTGTCTTTAAAATGGTGTAAAATACTCATATGTTTGAGAAATTGAAGTAATAGCATTTCTAAGGTATTTGAATAACGCGCCACGGGATTCCACTGGCTGTTGCGTAGGTGGGACGATTTGGTGCCACCTGCCCTAGAGAGGTTAATCTAACCACAATGTCCGATTTCAAAAAGGCTTTACAACGAAAGCAAAACATTAGATTATGTCAGCAAGCGTCCCACCTAGCCCATAGAGGTTAACTGTCTTGCCTAGTTAAATAAAGGTCACGTTGTACAGCGCCATATTTTCCTAATCGAAACCCTGAGGGTTTCGTTTTATGTTTTTTCTTGGAATAGAAAAACCTTAATATTAATTAAGCTACATTTCTTAAAATCAGTCCCATATACTATGTTCTTACAAAAAATGTTTTAAATTCTCTAGTACAGCCAATAACTTTTGGTTATTTGAAAACAAAATAATCTCAAATATAGGGTCCAGCATATCTCTTGTTGATGTCACTGAATATCTCTGTTTTAGTAGTATTTTAGTATTTTGATACTTTGTGCAAGGCAATTGATCAGCATAAAAAATTTTGTGGATGGCATCTCCCGAGTGGCGCAGTGGTCTAAGACACTGCATCGCAGTGCAAACTGCGTTGCTACAGATGCTGGTGTGATACCCATGCTGACTGTGATTGTGAGACGACGCACAATTGGCCCAGCATCGTCCGGGTTAGTGGAGGGTTTGGATGACCGGCTCGGTGGTGGGCTTTTGATTTCTTTCCCTCTAAAAACAGAGAGAGAAAACAAGCTTAGCAGGCTGTGAATTCAGCAAACAACGTTTCTAGGATGGGCTATTAGCAGGACAATAGACTTTTTCCTTTTATTCAGATTACAACCGCTCACTTTCAGTTAATTGAAAACGAAATCAACTCCAAAATATTGTTATTTTTTAACTTTTTAGTGACGGAAATTCAGATGAATGACATGCCCAAATTAAACTGCCTGCTACTCGGGCCCAGAAGGTAGGATATGCATAGTATTAGTAGATTTGGATAGAAAACACTCTGAAGTTTCTAAAACTGTTTGAATGATGTCTGTGAGTATAACAGAACTCATATGGCAGGCCAATTGTATCGTTACGGATGAATGTTTTCAGTTGATGGCAAACAAGTTGGATCAGGTGTAAATCAGGACACCTACATATAGAGATTTTAAAAAAAAATGGTATATACTGTAGGCCTACCGTAGGTGTTGTAGGTCTTTTATTTATTTATTTTGGTGCTACCTGTTCCAGGGTTAAGACTGTAATCACCAGAGGACTTGAAAATGTGCATTTTCTTTAAAAAAAAACTTTTATAGCCTATCAATGTGTAGACATACTGTGTAATAAAATCGATAATTGTGTACTTAAAACGTGAATGTGTTTTTACAGAGCATATAACTGTAATGAGTATGATGGGAGACAGAGAGCTGGTTTCAAGCGCAGGGCGCAGCAGGTGTTAATTTAGTAAAGGACCACAGGAGGAGACAGGTAGCAGGGTCCATGGACAGGCAGAAGGTCATACACAGGGAATCCAAAAAGGTAACAGTACAGGCAGGGGAAAAGGCTAATAACGTAGTCCGGGAGATCAGGCAAGAGGTTGATGACAGGAAATCTGATAGGCAAAAGTACATTGTTAGTGAGGATGGCCAAAACTACAATACACAGGAGGACTAATATGGAAATAAACAGCCCTCCAAATAGAATGTGTACAAAAACAAACAATAGCTCACAATGATGGGGTGCAATGAACCAAACTAAATAGTGTTTGTAAATGACATACAGGTGTGTGAACAGGTGATCAGAATTCAGGTGATTGGGATCTGGAGAATGAGCTTGCGTTCAGGGAATCTATGTGTTTGAGAGTGTGGGCTGGAAAGTGAGCTGCGTTCAGGGGATCTATGTGTTTGAGAGTGTGAGTTGGAAGCAGATTTTACAACAACCATGCCGACAACCATCCGTAGAGATCAATGGACAAAGGGCTGGACAACGGGCCACACCAAAAAAAACGCATGGTTCCACAGAATACCAACTGGGATTGCAAATGAGGCAAATGTGGCTTCTTCATCAACATCTTTATGCTTTCGTCAATAAAATAATGATACAAATACTCTCGCCAGCTTTGATCCATGCCTGGACCTGCAGGACGCAAATTTCTTTGTTTGTCAGACAAATCATTGGGTCGAAACTACAGAACAGTACAAAACAAGAGAAGACATATGGTTAATGTTCTGAAGAAAATAAATATATTTATTGGTCATGGCTCCCAAGTGGCGCAGCAGTCTAAGACACTGCATCTCAGTGCAAGAGGCATCACTAAAGTCCCTGCTTTGAATCCAGGCTGTATCACATCCGGCTGTGATTGGGAGACCCATAGGGCGGCACACAATTGGCCCATTGTCATCTGGGTTTGCCAGAGTAGGACGGCATTGTAAATAAAAATGTGTTCTTATTAACTGACTTGCCCAGTTAAATGAAGGTTACTTTTTTTGTTGCAAATTTGTAATGTTTTGTTTGGTAACTTACTTTGTAAATATTAATTCACATTTGTTGTGCCACTAAATAAACAATGAATTATTTAAATCAATATTGTCAGTATTTGTATAATTATTATAAAAAATGAGCCTCAAAAGGTTCTTCGGGGAACCATTATAAGTGGTGCTTTGAATAATCTTTTTCAAGGGTTCTGTGAAGAACTTATAGGGGTTCCCCCACAGTTTCAATTTGAAGAACCCCTAAAGGATACTCAAGGAACCTTTTTCTTTTTCGAGTGTAGGAGTAAATGTCAGTTGGCTTTTCATTGCCGAGCATTCAGAGGTCAAGACAGCAAGTGTGTGTGTGAGAGAGAGAGAGAGAGAGAGAATATCGAAACACACACAGTAACGCGTGTTAATGAGTTCTGAGAGCCGATCTGTTGGATTAGTTTAATAGCCCGGCTACTGTGTGAAAATCCCCCAACAAGCAATAGCCTATCTGCGTGTGGTCAACTATTTCAGCACCGTTTCGCGCTGCTCTGATACAAGCAAGACTACTTAATAAACATATACAGTTTAAAACCGTTTTTTTAACCCTGCTTTATAATTGTATAAAAGCTCCTTAGATATTCATTTAGAATCCTCCAAATTTAATTAGATCTACTACTGTACAAGGAACGTTTTGTGGATCTGCCAGTATTTTCATTTAGAGATTCCGGTAAAGAAATGTGTATGTAGAGGGTTATCTATGACTCTCTGAGGACTGGGTAGGGTAGGGGGTCCACGCCCTCCGCTTCTCCATTCCCTCGGAGCTGGGTTCTGGGCCGGGAGGGTCGGGAGAGTGGCTTCGGCTCTCACCCGAGCTCGGATCCCTGCATCTCCATGTCGCCTGGGTTGCGCCCGACCAGCTCCGTCCCCCCTTTTCCCGTTGGGGAAAGTTAGGATTTGAAGCAATAGTCTACCCGCATGTGGTCAACTATTTCAAAACCGTTTCGCACTGCTCTGAGACAAGCATGAGGACTGGTCTTGATAAATCAATGAGATTTTTATTTTCACTGAATCTCCATTTTGGGTATTGGTTAGATTACAATTAGGGTGTGGAAAACGCATGTTGTTTTCTTTGTATTATCTTTTACCAGGTCTAATGTGTTATTCTCCTACATTCATTTCACATTTCCACAAACTTCAAAGTGTTTCCTTTCAAATGGTATCAATAATATGCATATCCTTGCTTCAGGTCCTAAGCTACAGGCAGTTAGATTTGGGTATGTCATTTTCGGCAAAAATTGAAAAAAAGGTGCGGATCCTTAAGATGTTAAATTCTCTGGTGCAGCCAATATTGAAGACTATCAAATGCTTCTCAAAGATGCCCACTGGTGGTCAAACTAGCACTAACTAGCATTAATGGCAACAATGGCTGACAATTAAATAACGTGCCATAGAATTCTGCGGCAGCACACAACGTGTGTTGCAGCATGACGTAACTTTTACAGGAAGAACCACTTCCTGTAAAAGTGTGGAGTGCAATAGAGATTGCATCATCTGTGGATCTGTTGGGGCGGTATGCAAATTGGAGTGGGTCTAGGGTTTCTGGGTTAATGGCGTTGATGTGAGCCATGACCAGCAATTCAAAGTACTTCATGGCTACAGACGTGAGTGCTACAGGTTGGTAGTCATTTAGGCAGGTTACCTTAGTGTTCTTGGGCACATGGACTATGGTGGTCTACTTGATACATGTTGGTATTACAGATTCCGACAGGGAGAGGTTGAAAATGTCAGTGAAGACACTTGCCAGTTGGTCAGCACATGCTCAGAGTACATGTCCTGGTAATCCATCTGGCCCTGTGGCTTTGTGAATGTTGACCTGTTTAAAGGTCTTACTCACATCGACTGCGGAGAGCGTGATCATACAGTCGTCCGGAACAGCTGAAGCTCTCATGCATGATTCAGTGTTACTTGCCTCGAAGCGAGCATAGAAGTATTTAGCTCGTCTGGTAGGATGGTGTCACTGGGCAGCTCTCGGCTGTCCTTCCCTTTGTTGTCTGTAATAGTTTGCAAGCCCTGCCACATCCGACAAGCGTCAGAGCCGGTGTAGTACAATTCGATCTTAGTCCTGTATTGATGCTTTGCCTGTTTGATGGTTCGTTGGAGGGCATAGCAGGATTTCTTACAAGCTTCTGCGTTAGAGTCCCGCTCCTTGAAAGCGGCATCTCTACCCTTTAGCTCAGTGAGGATGTTGACTGTAATCCATGGCTTCAGGTTGGCGTATGTACGTACGGTCACTGTGGGAACGACGTCATCGAACACCAGTGACTGATCTGGTGTTCTCCTCAATGCCATCGGAAGAATCCCGGAACATATTCCAGTCTGTGCTAGCAAAACAGTCCTGTAGCTTAGCATTTGCTTCATCTGACCTCATTTTTATTGACCGAGTCACTGGTGCTTCGTGCTTTAGTTTTTGCTTTTAAGCAGGAATCAGGAGGATAGAATTATGATCAGATTTGTCAAATGGAGGACGTAAAGGTGGTCTAGAGTTTTTTTTCCCTCTGGTTGCACATTTAACATGCTGGTAGAAATTTGGTCAAACAGATTTAAGTTTCCCTGCATTAAAGTCCCCGGCCACTAGGAGCCCCGCCTCTGGATGAACGTTTTCCAGTTTGCTTATGGCCGTACACAGCTCATTGAGTGCGGTCTTAGTGCCAGCATCGGATTGTGGTGGTCAATAGACAGCTACGAAGAATATAGATGAAAACTCTCTAGGTAGACAGCTTATCATGAGATACTCTACCTCAGGCGGCAAAACCTTGAGACTTCCTTATATATCGTGCACCAGCTGTTGTTTACAAATATACATAGTCCGTCCCCCCTTGTCTTACCAGAGGATGCTCTTCTATCCTACCGATACAGTGTATAACCCACCAGCTGTATGTTTTTCATGTCGTCGTTCAGCCACGCCTCGGTGAAACATAAGATACAGTTTTAATGTCCCGTTGGTAGGATATACGTGCTTGTAGTTTGTTCACTTTATTATCCAGCGGTTGTACTTTGGCCAATAGTACCAATGGCAAAGGCAGATTAGCCTCTTGTCACCGGATCCTCACAAGGCATCCCAATCTCCTTCCACGATACCTCCATCTCTTTCTCCTGCGAAGACGGCGATGAGGGCCTGTTCGGGTGTTTGGAGTAAATCCCTCTCGTCCGACTCATTGAAGAAAAATGATTTTTCCAGTTCAAGATGAGTAATCGCTGTTCTGATCTCCAGAAGCTCTTTCGGTCATAAGAGACGGTAGTAGCAACAGTATGTACAAAATAAGTTAAACAATGCAAAAGAACTAACAAAATAGTATGGTTGGTTAAGAGCCCACAAACCATCCCCTCCGGCGCCATCTTAATGATATTGCCCTAGTGTTGAGAAATGCTCTGTCATTTTTGTTCTCTGTAATTAAATAACACTAAGTCATAGGAAGGGGTTTGGTATTTAAAACCTGTTGGGGATAGGGGGCAGTATTTGCACGGCCGGATAAAAAACGTACCCGATTTAATCTGGTTATTACTACTGCCCAGAAACTAGAATATGCATATAATTATTGGCTTTGGATAGAAACCACCCTAAAGTTTCTAAAACTGTTTGAATGGTGTCTGTGAGTATAACAGAACTCATATGGCAGGCAAAAACCTGAGAAGATTCCAAACAGGAAGTACCCTCTCTGACCATTCCTTGGGCTTCTTGGCTCTGTTTGTTGAACATTTAGGATCTTTGCTGTAACGTGACACTTCCTACGGCTCCCATAGGCTCTCAGAACCCGGGAAAAAGCTGAATGATGTAATTCCAGCCGCTGGCTGAAAAACTTTAGCGCGTTTGGATGGTGGTCGATCAGAGGGCCATCAGACTGAGGCTCGTGCACGAGGGGATCCCAAGTTTTTACTTTCTCTTTCTTTGAACGTAAACACGCTTTCCCGGTCGGAATATTATCGCTTTTTTACGAGAAAAATGGCATAAAAATTGATTTTAAACAGCGGTTGACATGCTTCGAAGTACGGTAATGGAATATTTAGACATTTTTTGTCACGAAACACGTCGGGCGCGTAACCCTTATTTACCCTTTCGGATAGTGTCTTGAACGCACGAACAAAACGCCGCTATTTGGATATAACAATGGATTATTTGGGACCAAACCAACATTTGTTATTGAAGTAGAAGTCCTGGGAGTAC
This sequence comes from Salmo trutta, assembly GCF_901001165.1. Taxonomy (NCBI): domain Eukaryota; kingdom Metazoa; phylum Chordata; class Actinopteri; order Salmoniformes; family Salmonidae; genus Salmo; species Salmo trutta. The sequence goes on from NC_042988.1 coordinate 7,397,133, forward strand.
ATTCTGACAAAGAACAGCAAAGGTAATAACATTTTTCTTATAGTAAATCTGACTTTGGTGAGTGCTAAACTTGCTGGGTGTCTAAATAGCTAGCCCTGTGATGCCGGGCTATCTACTTAGAATATTGCAAAATGTGCTTTCACCGAAAAGCTATTTTAAAATCGGACATAGCGAGTGCATATAGGAGTTCTGTATCTATAATTCTTAAAATAATTGTTATGTTTTTTGTGAATGTTTATCGTGAGTAATTTAGTAAATTCACCGGAAGTGTTCGGTGGGAATGCTAGTCACATGCTAATGTAAAAAGCTGGTTTTTGATATAAATATGAACTTGATTGAACAAAACATGCATGTATTGTATAACATAATGTCCTAAGATTGTCATCTGATGAAGATCATCAAAGGTTAGTTCTGCATTTAGCTGTGGTTTTGGTTTATGTGACATTATATGTTAGCTTGAAAAATGGGTGTCTGATTATTTATGGCTGTGTACTCTGCTGACATAATCTAATGTTTTGCTTTCGTTGTAAAGCCTTTTTGAAATCGGACATTGTGGTTAGATTAACCTCTCTAGGGCAGGTGGCACCAAATCGTCCCACCTACGCAACAGCCAGTTGAATCCTGTGGCGCGATTTTCAAATACCTTAGAAATGCTATTACTTCAATTTCTCAAACATATGAGTATTTTACAGCTATTTAATGACAAGACTCTCGTTAATCTAACCACACTGTCCGATTTCAAAAAGGCTTTACGACGAAAGCAAAACATTAGATTATGTCAGCAGAGTACCCAGCCAGAAATAATCAGACACCCATTTTTCAAGCTAGCATATAATGTCACAAAAACCCAGAAGACAGCTAAATGCAGCACTAACCTTTGATGATCTTCATCAGATGACACACCTAGGACATTATGTTATACAATACATGCATGTTTTGTTCAATCAAGTTCATATTTATAACAAAAACCAGCTTTTTACATTAGCATGTGACGTTCAGAACTAGCATACCCCCGCAAACTTCCGGCGAATTTACTAACAATTTACTAAATTACTCACGATAAACGTTCACAAAAAGCATAACAATTATTTTAAGAATTATAGATACAGAACTCCTCTATGCACTCGATATGTCCGATTTTAAAATAGCTTTTCGGTGAAAGCACATTTTGCAATATTCTCAGTAGATAGCCCGGCATCACAGGGCTAGCTATTTAGACACCCACCAAGTTTAGCCTTCACCAAACTCCGATTTACTATTAGAAAAGTTTGATTACCTTTCCTGTTCTTCGTCAGAATGCACTCCCAGGACTTCTACTTCAATAACAAATGTTGGTTTGGTCCAAAATAATCCATAGTTATGTTCCAACAGCGGCGTTTTGTTCGTGCGTTCAAGACACTATCCCAATGGTAAATAAGGGTCATGCGCACGGCGCATTTCGTGACAAAAGATTTCTAAATATTTCATTACCGTACTTCGAAGCATGTCAACCGCTGTTTAAAATCAATTTTTATGCCATTTTTCTCGTAAAAAAGCGATAATATTCCGACCGGGAATCTGCAATTAGGTAAACAGCCGAAAGAAAATACAGCATGGGTCGGCTCGGGCACGCGCCTAATTCCTTTGTCCTCTGATCAGCCACTTGGCAAAGGCGATAATGTGTTTCAGCCTGGGGCTGCCTCGATATCGTTCAGCTTTTTCCCGGGCTCTGAGAGCCTATGGGAGCCGTAGGAATTGTCACGTTACAGCTAAGATCCTCACTCTTCAATAAACAGAGACAAGAAGAACGACACCTTGTCAGACAGGCCACTTCCTGCATGAAATCTTCAGGTTTTTGCCTGCCATATGAGTTTTGTTATACTCACAGACACCATTCAAACAGTTTTAGAAACTTTAGGGTGTTTTCTATCCAACGCCAATAATTATATGCATATTCTAGTTACTGGGCAGGAGTAGTAACCAGATTAAATCGGGTACGTTTTTTATCCGGCCGTGTAAATACTGCCCCCTAGCCCTAACAGGTTAACGAGAGTCTTGTCTTTAAAATGGTGTAAAATAGTCATATGTTTGAGAAATTGAAGTAATAGCATTTCTAAGGTATTTGAATAACGCGCCACGGGATTCCACTGGCTGTTGAGTAGGTGGGACGCAAGCGTCACACCTAGCCCAGAGAGGTTATTAAAAAAGCAGAGTGATGAATCCTTACAGGGGTCCAACTTAACATGATATCAACATCACTGTTCTACACCTCTTGCTAATGTTAAGTAATATGAAGGAACGATATCAGCATTTCTGCATGGTTTTACAAACCTGGTTATGCTCATAGCACATGTACAGTATAACATGTATTTTCAAGGTATACAGTGAATGTGGTGTAACACAGAAGAGACACGATTCAAGAGAGCAACTGACACAGCCAACACCCTCCTGCCTCATACTCCTCATTTATCCCATATGACACAATACATGTTCTAGAAACACCACAGTGTATAAAATGTAGAATGTGAATCGGCACCTGTAATGAAATCACTAAGATCCTTACTCAAAAGGTGAAAAAGGCCCTCAGAAAGAGAGAACATTTAAACAATGAAAGAGTGGACAGCACCTGTCCATGTCCGGCTCTAAAATGTAATTGGCCAAGAATGCTGCCCAGCTAGCACATTTGCAACATTGGAAGTTTTTTGTTTCCATTTGTTCTGGGAACGAAGCCATAAGATTGGTGACAGGTGAAACTGAATGTTTTTAAAACGTTCCAAATACGGAAGTGAAAATGTTGCCTTTTCTGGGAATGTACATTTTTAGGTTGCAGGGAGGTTCTGAGAACGTTTTACTATAGTTCCCTGAGTTTTTTTGGAGGTTTTATTAACGTTCTGAGAACTGAAATTATATGTTATTTGAAACTAATTAAATAACGTTCTAAGAACGTTTCAATAATTCTTGCAACCGATATAACATTATATTGGTTGCAAGAATTTTGGTTAATAATTTTAATTGAAAAACGGCAAGTTAAATCCAGCGCATCAGTTCATAAACCATGTGCCATGGAATCTAGTAGTGGTGCATGGGTAAAATCACTGGGGAAGCCAAGCCTCCCCCTTCTCCCCCAAAAAACATTAAAACCTACACTACTGTTCAAAAGTTTGGGGTCACATAGAAATGCCCTTATTAAGTCCATTAAACTTGTTGGGGCTAGGGGGCAGTATTGAGAATTTTGGAAAAAATATGTGCCCATTTTTAACTGCCTCCTACACCAACTCAGAAGCTAGAATATGCATATTATTGTTCAGGTTTGGATAGAAAACACCCTAAAGTTTCTAAAACTGTTTGAATGGTGTCTGTGAGTATAACAGAACTCCTATGGCAGGCAAAAACCTGAGAAGGTTTCATGCAGGAAGTACCCTGTCTGACAAGGTGTTGTTGTTCTTGCTTCTGTTTATTGAAGAGTCAGGATCTTAGCTGTAACGTGACAATTCCTAGGGCTCCAATAGGCTCTCTGAACCCGGGAAAAACCTGAACGATGACGAGGCAGCCTCAGGCTGAAACACAGAATCCCCTTTTCCAAGTGTCACATCAGAGGACAATAGAATTAGGCGCGTGCGTGATTCGCCCCCGTGGAGTATTTTCCTTCGGCTGTTTAGCTAATTGCAGATTCCCGGTCGGAATAGTATCGCTTTTCTACGAGATAAATTGCATAAAAATTGATTTTAAACAGCGGTTGACATGCTTCGAAGTACGATAATGGAATGGCGCGACCGTGATTTACAATTCTGATAGTGTCTAGAACGCACGAACAAAACGCCGCTGTTTGGATATAACGATGGATTATTTGGGACCAAACCTACATTTGTTATTGAAGTAGAAGTCCTGGGAGTGCATTCTGACGAAGAACAGGAAAGGTAAGACCATTTTTCTTATAGTAAATATGATTTTGGTGAAGGCTAATCTTGCCGGGTGTCTAAATAGCTAGCCCGTGATGGCTGGGCTATGTACTTAGAATATTGCAAAATGTGCTTCATCCGAAAAGCTATTTTAAAATCGGACATATCGAGTGCATAGAGGAGTAATGTATCTATAATTCTTAAAATAATTGTTCTGCTTTTTGTGAACGTTTATCGTGAGTAATTTAGCAAATTGTTAGTAAATTCCCCGGAAGTTTGCGGGGGGTATGCTTTTTCTGAACGTCACATGCTAATGTAAAAAGCTGGTTTTTGATATAAATATGAACTTGATTGAACAAAACATGCATGTATTGTATAACATAATGTCCTAGGTGTGTCATCTGATGAAGATCATAAAAGGTTAGTGCTGCATTTAACTGTGGTTTGGGTTTTTGTGACATTATATGCTAGCTTGAAAAATGGGTGTCTGATTATTTCTGGCTGGGCACTCTCCTGACATAATCTAATGTTTTGCTTTCGTTGTAAAGCCTTTTTGAAATCGGACATTGTGGTTAGATTAACGAGAGTCTTGTCTTTAAATAGCTGTAAAATAGTCATATGTTTGAGAAATTGAAGTAATAGTATTTCAAACGTTTTAAAAATCGCGCCACAGGATTCAACTGGATGTTACGTAGGTGGGACGAATTCGTCCCGCCGGTCCCATAGAGGTTAATATAACATCAAATTCATCAGAAATACAGTTTAGACATTGTTAATGTTGTAAATGACTATTGTAGCTGGAAACGGCTGATTTAAAAAAAAAATGAATATCTACATAGGCGTACAGAGGCCCATTATCAGCAGCCATCACTCCTGTGTTCCAATGGCATGTTGTTAGCTAATCCAAGCTGCCAGTCTGCAGCTGTGCGTGTAAAGTGGTTTGGAACTTTGACTAAGAAGAGAGGAGAACTCCCCTCTCAGACAATCACTGGTACAGCTAAGTAGCTGTCCTGAGGAATGAACACCCATGGAGACCGGACAACTAAGAAGAAGGACATTTGTGACCTCTGGTGGACAATCAGAGCATGAACAAGTGGGCCGCGGAAAGGCCCAAACAAACCCTTTACAAGAAGGCTTGGTTCCGACAGAGATAAAACTCACACGTAAATACATTCATGATTTCTCATTCCAAACAGGCGGCAGTTCGTGTGCAAACTATATGATTAACGTTACTGTGAGAATAATTCTGATATGTCTCGACGATACGTGTGCCTTTCCCACTCCATCTATGTTGTAACAAGCCGTCATATTTTGTCAGTCCACTAGAGACCTTTGTCTCATGTAAAGGGTGTATGTTTATTATTTAATTAATCAGTTAGCTAGTAAGTAAATAAATAATAAAAATGTGTAGTACTGAATAATGAGCAAGGCTGGGGTTTTAGCAAATGCATGAGGTTACGACCGTTCAGAATGATATGATAAGAGGTAATGATTAATAAGATGACTGTTTATCAACGTAATAGGTAAAGACCTTAGAGCTTAATTCAGGAGATGGTAACTCTTTAAACAACCTCTTCCGTGGTGCCCCAAATTCCTAATGAGTTGTTGTTACATGATTATTTTGATCGGGTAACAATTAAACATAGTTCATGGATTAAACAAATAAGTCATCAGATTAATGAAAGTAAAGTCACGACAAAGCAAAACTTTTTTGCAAATGAAAAAAAAATAACAAAAAAATTGCATCTACATAACTATTCAGACCTTTTACTCAGTACTTTGTTGAAGCACCTTTAGCAGTGATTACAGCCTCGAGTTTTCTTGCATATGATGTTACAAGCTTGGCACACCTGTATGTGAGGAGTTTCTCCCATTCTTCTCTGCAGATCCTCTCAAGCTCTGTCAGGTAGGATGGGGAGCGTTGCTGCACAGCTATTTTCAGGTCTCTCCAGAGATGTTCGAATGGGTTCAAGTACGGGCTCTGGCTGGGCCACTCAAGGACATTCAGAGACTTGTCCCGATGCCACTCCTGTGTGGTCTTGGCTGTGTGCTTAGGGTTGTTGTCCTGTTGGAAGGTGAACCTTCATCCCAGTCTGTTGCCCTGAGCACTCTGGAGCAGGTTTTCATCAAGGATCTCTCTGTACTTTGCTCCGTTCATCTTTCCCTCCACCCTTACTAGTCTCCCAGTCCCTGCCGCTGAAAACATCCCCAAATCATGATGCTGCCATCACCATACTTCACCGTAGGGATGGTGCCAGGTTTCCTCCAGACATTACACTTTGCATTCAGGCCAAAGAGTTCAATCTTGGTTTCATCAGACCAGACAATCTTGTTTCTCATGGTCTGTGTCCTTTAGGTGCCATTTGGAAAACTCTAAGCGGGTCATGTGCCTTTTACTGAGGAGTTGCTTCCGTCTGGCCACTCTACCATAAAAGACTGATTTGAGTGCTGCATAGATGGTTGTCCTTCTGGAAGGTTCTCCCATTGCCACATAGGAACTCTGGAGCTCTGTCAGAGTGACCATCGGGTTCTTGGTCACCTCCCTGACCAAGGCCCTTTTCCCCGATTGCTCATTTTGCACTGGGCGGCCAGCTCTAGGAAGAGTCTGGGTGGTTCCAAACTTCTTCCATTTAAAATTGATCGAGGCCACTGTGTTCTTGGGGACCTTCAATAATTCTGAAATGTTTTGGTACCCTTCCCCAGAACTGTGCCTCGACACAATCCTGTCTTGGAGCTCTACGGACAATTCCATTGATCTCATGGATGGGTTTTTGCTCAGACATGCACTGTCAACTGTGGGACCTTATACAGTTGAAGTCGGAAGTTTACACACACCTTTGCCAAATACATTTGAACTCAGGTTTTCACAATTCCTGATATTTAATCCTAGTAAAAATTCCCTGTGTTAGGTCAGTTAGGACCACCACTTTATTTTAAGAATGTGAAATGTCAGAGTAATAGTAGAGAGAATTATTTATTTCAACTTTTATTTCTTTCATCACATTCCCAGTGGGTCAGAAGTTTACATACACTCAATTAGTATTTGGTAGCATTGCCTTTAAATTGTTTAACTTGGGTCAAACATTTTGGGTAGCCTTCCACAAGCTTCCAACAATAGTTGGGTGAATTTTGGCCCATTCCTCCTGACAGAGCTGGTGTAACTGAGTCGGGTTTGTAGGCCTCCTTGCTCGCACACGCTTTTTCAGTTCTGCCCACATATTTTCAATAGGATTAAGGTCAGGGCTTTGTGATGGCCACTCCAATACCTTGACTTTGTTGTCCTTAAAACTTCTTGGGGCTATGTGGGACGCTAGCGTGCTACCCGTGGCGCACTCTATCAACAGCAGGTGCATTTCAAGAGCGGCAAATTTGAAACCAAATAAATGTCAAAATTCAAATTTTTCAAACATACAACTATCTTACACCCTTTGAAAGATAAACATCTCCTTAATCCAACCACGTTGTCCGATTTCAAAAAGGTTTTACGGCGAAAGCATAAAGTTAGATTATATTAGGAGAGTACATTGACAATAGCTGTGTGTAATGTATTGTCAATTCAAAGACAGGCGTCACCAAAACCATAAAATCAGCTAAAATTATGCACTAACCTTTTACAATCTCCATCAGATGACACTCCTAGGACATTATGTTAGACAATGCATGCATTTTTAGTTCTATCAAGTTCATATTTATATCCAAAAACAGCGTTTTACTATGGCGTTGATGTTCAGGAAATCGTTTCCCTCCAATAACCGGCAGTCAAGTCAGCACAACAAATTAAATAATTAATATTAGAAAACATTGGTAAAATATTATATTGTCATTCAAAGAATTATAGATTTACATCTCTTGAACGCAATCGACTTGCCAGATTTAAAAATAACCTTACTGGGAAATCACACTTTGCAATAATCTGAGCACTGCGCCCAGAAAAATACGCTTTGCGATACAGACTAACCGCCATGTTGGAGAGATCTAAAATCGAAAATACTATGTAAATAATCCATTACCTTTGATTCTCTTCATCAGATGTCAGAATCCCAGGTCCATAACGAATGTAGTTTTGTTCAAAAAAGCTCATCATTTATGTCCAAAAAGCTCCGTGTTGTTCGCACATGATCTAAGCCAGCCGGACTTCACTTCATGAACGAGGGGAAAAAATATATTTACGTTCGTTCAAACATGTCAAACGTTGTATAGCATAAATCATTAGTGCCTTTTTTAACCAGAACATGAATAAAATTCAAGGCGGACAATTGCGTTCTCTTTTAAAACGTATTGGAACGAGAGTACCCAACATGAACTCGCGCGCCAGAGTCTAATGGGCCATCACCGTTCCATGGCTCTTGTTCGGTCAGATCTCACAGTAGAAGACTCAAAACACTTTGTAAAGGCTGGTGACATCTAGTGGAAGCAATAGGAAGTGCCAAAACATTAATCAGCCCCTGTGTGTTTCAATGGCATAGGCTTAAAGGCAATTCAACACATCAGGTATCCACTTCCTGTCAGAATCTGTCTCAGGGTTTTGCCTTCCAAATGAGTTCTGTTATACTCACAGACACCATTCAAACAGTTTTAGAAACTTTAGGGTGTTTTCTATCCATATATAATACGTATATGCATATTCTAGTTACTGGGTAGGATTAGTAACCAGATTAAATCGGGTAAGTTTTTTTATCCAGCCGTGAAAATACTGCCCCCTAGCCCTAACAGGTTTTAAGCCATTTTGCCACAACTTTGGAAGTATGCTTGGGGTCATTGTGCATTTGGAAGACCCATTTGCGACCAAGCTTTAACTTCCTGACTGATGTCTTGAGATGTTGCTTCAATATATCCACATAATTGTCCTGCCTCATGATGCCATCTATTTTGGGAAGTGCACCAGTCCCTCCTGCAGCAAAGCACCCCCACAACATGATGCTGCCACCCCCGTGCTTCACGGTTGGGATGGTGTTCTTCGGCTTGCAAGCCTCCCCCTTTTTCCTCCAAATATAATGTATTCTGGATGTTGTGGTTTGCTTACAACCAGGAAATGTACAGTAGTGGCCCATTTCTACCGATGATATCAGCTATGCAGAAACGCTCATATTTGTGCATAGTGAGGAAATACAACATTTTTATTACACATATTAATGGACATACAGTATATAGTGAAATAGAACTGCGGTTGACACTTTATTCAGAAATCATCAGTCCTCCTATTGCATGTCAGGAACGATTTAATTCCGGATGATATTGTTCAAATTCTACAGATGAAATGAAAGATGATTGTCTATCCTTGTTCTACCTCAAAATTATATTTCCAGTTTCCCACAAAATTCTCAAGTTTAACCCCTGTGCGGCCACATCCAGCGAAAAATCATATCGCCATTAGCATAACAAAATTTAATATTTTTTTTTTCAATTTTTTTTTCAAATTATATCGTTTTATAGATACACCTCTCCTGAATTGAACCACGTTGTCCGATTTCAAAAAGGCTTTACAGCAAAAGCAAAACATTAGATTATGTTAGAGGAGTACATTGTAAAAGTAGCCACATAGCCATTTTCCGACCAACCACATGCATCACAAATAACCAAAAAACAGCTAAATGCAGCACTAACCTTTTACAAACTTCATCAGATGACACACCTAGGACGTCATGTTACACAATGCATGCATTCTTTTGTTCGATAAAGTTCATATTTATATATAAAAACAGCATTTTACATCGGCGCGTGACGTTGACTAACTATTTCCCCTCAAATGCCTCCCGGGAAACAGTGCTACAATTTACTCAATTACTATTCGAAAACATTTTAAAAATGTAATATTGTCATTCTAAGATTTATAGATGAATATCTCTTGAAAGCACCTGTAATACCAGATTTAAAAATAACTTTACTGGGTAATCACACTTTGGGATAAAAGGGGATGCGATACTCAGAAAATTACCTAGTAAATACAGCTCTGCGCCATCTTGGAACAATCGCATATCACATCTAATCTTGTATACTATTGTCAATAATCCCTTACCTTTGGTTGTCTTCATCAGAAAGCACTTCTAGGAATCCCAGGTCCACAACAAATGTATTTTCGTTAGAAAAAGTCCATCCTTTATGTTCCATTAGCTTGCTGTTGTTAGCGCGTCTGAAGGCTGCTCCAAAACCTTCGTCGGCCGCGGGACAGCCATTTCGAAAAAAAAAAACATTTTTCCCCCATTTAGGTTCGTTCAAACATGTCAAACGTTGTATAACATAAATCTTCAGGGCCTGTTTCAACAAGAGAGCCAATAAGATTCGAGGGGGACGATTGTATTGTGTTTCAAAACGTTTCGAAAGGAGGGGTAGACAGGGCCGCCGGCGTCATAATGGTGATGGCCCTCCTCCTGTGACCAATTTCAACAGCGTGTCATTCTGTCAGTTTCCACAGTAGAAGGCTCAAACCACTTTGTAAAGACTGGGGACATCTAGTGGAAGCAATAGGAAGTGCTCAATGAACCATAGCTCACGGTGTGATTAATAGGCAAAGATGTGAAGTTGAGTCCACAATTCAGAATTCCACTTCCTGTTTCGATCGGTCTCGGGGTTTTGACTGCCATATGAGTTCTGTTATACTCACAGACACCATTCAAACAGTTTTAGAAACTTTAGGGTGTTTTCTATCCACAAGTATTAATTATATGCATATCCTAGCTTCTGAGTTTGAGTAGTAGGCCGTTTAAAATGGGCACGAATTTTTTTCAAAATGCGCTATGGCGCCCCTTATCCTAGGGTAACGCCAAGAGGTTTTAACCAATTGTAAAAACCTTGATATCTGTATCTGTGGGCATCTTTGTTTGTATGTCAACCTTAATAGATCATCAGTTGTCTAGTCTTCAGGAGGCTTGTCCCAACCCAGTATCCCAGATTATTGTGAAAAAGGCATGAATTGCTTATTGGAAATTCGTGACAGGCACATAAAAAAGTTCATTTTTTCGTGCGTAGTACAGTATTTTAAATACAGTGAATATAAATCACAGATAAAGACAGTAGGTTTCTTAAGACAGAAACGATAGTAGGGAGGGTAGGCGTGTAACGCAAACATGTTCGAATCTAATCGCGGACACATTAAGCTAACTAACTTTGCCACTACTTACTACTTTTTAGCTCTTTTGCAACTCTTTATCATGTTAGCTAACCCTTCGCCAAACCATAACTTTAACCTAACTTCTAACCTAAACTTAACCCTTTTACTACTGAGCTAGCATATTACCTAACCCATAATCTTAACCCCTAGCCTAGGTAAAGTTAGCCACCTATTGTGTTGATTGGCCAGATATACAGGTGGGTAGGAAAAACCAATGCCAAACAGTCACTGTGACTCATTCAGTTCCACTTCGACAGCCTTAACGTGTGTGTGTGTGTGTGTGTGTGTGTGTGTGTGTGTGTGTGTGTGTGTGTGTGTGTGTGTGTGTACGCTTTTGGTTTTACCATCCTTGTGGGGACCGGAGGCAAATTTGTACAAGTGGGGACATTTCACCAGTGTGTGTAAAGTTTGTTTATGGTGAAATAGTGTTTTTGAGACTTGACCAGCTGTTTTTCTGAAGGCAGTTCCCCAGTAGGTGTCGTTTTGTCACTACAGTAGCGAGAAACATCCTTTGTTGTGTTTGTTGTGACAGGGATGTTATTTGTATGGTTTAAGTGCCTTCACAGTTGCATGTACTGAAGGTGTCAGCTCTGCATTGTGCATAGCATAGAGGGTCCATGCTTGCTCTCCAAATTCCAACACACCATGCTGTTAAAGAAATTTGCTGCAATTTTCGAAATTGTTCATGCAGTGTTGTTGGAAGTTGTTCAAATAAAGAGTGAATAATTGGTTTGATGATGCGACTACAAGTGTGAATATAATGATATATCTGTGCACCAGTCTAACGCACAGCATGCACTTCAGAGAAACAACAGTTGCAAAAGACGTGATTTTTCTGGATTCCAAAACGCATCTCAATTTTCAAAACACTTCATCCCCTCAGAGGTGAGCCCATCATCACCTTTCAGCCCCACTCCCAGCTTAAACACCTTTACAGACTACACTGACTTTGCACAACTCAGATTCAGATTCCAATTGAGACAGAGGCTTTAGTCAGACAGAGGGAGCCAAAGCGAGAGCGTAAGTAAGACAAATCGTGACTAGGGCTGTGGTGGTCATGGAGTTTTGTCATCCGGTTATTGTCATTCTATTTCAAACCAATTTTGGTAGAGTGAAAAATAACCTCTGGGGTTCTAATCAAAAAACCCTACAAAAGGGTTCTTTATAGAACCTTTAGGGGTGCCATATATGAAGCAAGCAATACAACCCTTTTTTGTTGTATCCAGAACCTTTTTTTCTGAGAGTATGTGTGATTTTATAGTAAGAAGAATATAATGGAACTTTGCTGAATATAATATAAAGGATATTTTTTCCATTCAGGAGCGAGTGCCCATATGAAGTAGCTATGTTGAGCATAAAAGTGATCATTTGAAACAGGTTCTATACGCTAGATTTTGAGTTATTTGGCAACTTTAGTTGTGAATGATACAAACATTTATGGGCTGCATGATGCGACTATAGGATATTGATGATTGGAAAAAGTCACAAAAAAAAGCTTGCACTCTGTTCCTTGCCTCAGGCTGCATGTGCTGCTCTCATCAAGTGAACATATTTTCACCTATCACGCTATTCTCAATTTAATTTTGTATTTTCTAATATGTAAAATTAGTTTCGATTTAGAATAGCCCATTATCAAATGTGCAGGAACAGGGGCAGGGTGAAAAGACATGTCATCTGTATTCACTCAAATAGCGAATTGAGGCGCTTTCCAGCAGTATGTGCTGGTGTAACGGCTGTTTGAAGAGAGAGTAGACCAAGGTGCAGCGAAGTTAGTGTTCATCTTCAGGAATTTATTAACGACGAAAGAACACTATACAAAAAACAAGAAAACCGACAGCCAAACAGTACTGTCAGGTGCAAACACGAACGAGACAGAAAACAATCACCCACAAAACCCAAAGGAAAAATAGGCTACTTATGTGTGACTCCCAATCAGCAACAACGAACTTCAGCTGTGCCTGATTAGGAGCCACACACGGACCAAAACAAAGAAATACAAAACCATAGAAAAAAGAACATAGAACGCCCACCCAATGTAACACCCTGGCCTAACCAAAAATAAAGAACAAAAACCCCTCTCTATGGCCAGGGCGTTACAGCTGGGAAGGCTACGCCGGTTTTATAGTGGAGCATTTGCTTAATATTAGTAGCAGCTGGGATCCTCATCTTTTTAGTTGCATCCATCAAAACTCTGCTTTCACATGGGATTGCATGTAGAAATATCTGGGTTTATAAGAACACTTCACCTATTTCACTCCACGCATCAACCACTGTTTGAGGAGCTTGCAGCCTCTCACTACTCGACAGGTGATATTCAGCCCAAACTCTGTAGGCCATGGGCTCTCCAACCCTGTTCCTGCAGCTACCCAGTGCTTAATTTTAGAAACCAAGTGAAATCTGTTTGGGAACGTCTATAGTAACATGTTTTTACAACTAAAACATATTTCATTAAACTGTTGACAACCCCTCTCTCTATGCACTTGAGAAAGGAATGAAAGAGAGAGAGGATAAGATGGAAATGTCAGCCTATTAATTATGGCTATTCAAAATCAAATACTACTAACTCTGTAATCCACCCTGCACAATCCCCGAACCAACAGCATCGCCTAGGCCTATACGTTCTCTCCCAGACTCTATAGAAAGTTTGGAGTGTAGCATAAGGTATCAGTCCATCCAGCATGCATAATAATACAGTCCACACTCAAAGGCAATTACTAGAATTTGTTTAATTTTGGAGTGTAGACTAGACCAATTATGTACATCTTAAATCTGTTTTTTTTCTGCCATGTGTAATATGTGGTAATTCAGTTTTTTTCCAGGCTTGGTCTCATATATCAAATCGAAATCAAATCGAATTGATTCATATAGCCCTTCTTACATCAGCTGATATCTCAAAGTGCTGTACAGAAACCCAGCCTAAAACCCCAAACAGCAAGCAATGCAGGTGTAGAAGCACTGTGGCTAGGAAAAACTCCCTAGAAAGGCCAAAACCTAGGGAGGAACCAGGCTATGAGGGGTAGCCAGTCCTCTTCTGACTGTGCCAGGTGGAGATTATAACAGAACATGGCCAAGATGTTAAAATGTTCATAAATGACCAGCATGGTGAAATAATAATAATCACAGTAGTTGTAGAGGGTGCAACAGGTCAGCACCTCAAGAGTAAATGTCAGTTGGCTTTTCATAGCCGATGATTGAGAGTATCTCTACCGCTCCTGCTGTCTCTAGAGAGTTGAAAACAGCAGGTCTGGGACAGGTAGCACGTCCGGTGAACAAGTCAGGGTTCCATAGCCGCAGGCAGAACAGTTGAAACTGGAGCAGCAGCACGGCCAGGTGGACTGGGGACAGCAAGGAGTCATCATGCCAGGTAGTCCTGAGGCATCGTCCTAGGGCTCAGGTCCTCCGAGAGAGAGAGAGAGAGAGAGAGAAAGAAAGAAAGAATTAGGGAGAGCCTACTTAAATTCACACAGGACACCGGATAAGACAGGAGAAATACTCCAGATATAACAGACTGACCCTAGCCCCCCGACACATAAATTACTGCAGCATAAATACCGGAGGCTGAGACAGGAGGGCTCAGGAGACACTGTGGCCCCATCCGATGATACCCCCGGACAGGGCCAAACAGGCAGGGTATAACCCCACCCACTTTGCCAAAGCACAGCCCCCACACCACTAGAGGGATATCTTCATCCACCAACTTACCATGCTGAGAAAAGGCCGAGTATAGCCCACAAAGATCTCCGCCACAGCACAACCCATGGGGGCGCCAACCCAGACAGGAAGACCACATCAGTGACTCAACCCACTCAAGTGACGCACCCCTCCTAGGGACGGCATGGAAGAGCACCAGTAAGCCAGTGACTCAGCCCCTGTAATTGGGTTAGAGGCAGAGAATCCAAGTAGAGAGAGGGGAACCGGCCAGGCAGAGACAGCAAGGGTGGTTTGTTGCTCCAGAGCCTTTCCGTTCACCTTCACACTCCTGGGCCAGACTACACTCAATCATATGACCTACTGAAGAGATGAGACTTCAGTAAAGACTTAAAGGTTGAGACCGAGTCTGCGTCTTTCACATGGGTAGGCAGACCATTCCATAAAAATGGAGCTCTATAGGAGAAAGCCCTGCCTCCAGCTGTTTGCTTAGAAATTCTAGGGACAATTAGGAGGCCTGCGTCTTGTGACCGTAGCGTATGTGTAGGTATGTACGGCAGGACCAAATCGGCAAGATAGATAGGAGCAAGCCCATGTAATGCTTTGTAGGTTAGCAGTAAAACCTTGAAATCAGCCCTTGCCTTAACAGGAAGCCAGTGTAGGGAGGCCAGCACTGGAGTAATATGATCAAATTTTTGGGTTCTAGTCAGGATTCTAGCAGCCGTATTTAGCACTAACTGAAGTTCATTTAGCGCTTTATCCGGGTAGCCGGAAAGTAGAGCATTGCAGTAGTCTAACCTAGAAGTAACAAAAGCATGGATACATTTTTCTGCATCATTTTTGGACAGAAAGTTTCTGATTTTTGCAATGTTACGTAGATGGAAAAAAGCTGTCCTTGAAACAGTCTTGATATGTTCGTCAAAAGAGAGATCAGGGTCCAGAGTAACGCCGAGGTCCCTCACAGTTTTATTTGAGACGACTGTACAACCATCAAGATTAATTGTCAGATTCAACAGACGATCTCTTTGTTTCTTGGGACCTAGAACAAG
This sequence comes from Salmo trutta, assembly GCF_901001165.1. NCBI lineage: Eukaryota > Metazoa > Chordata > Actinopteri > Salmoniformes > Salmonidae > Salmo > Salmo trutta. The sequence continues at coordinate 7,412,816 of NC_042988.1, forward strand.
CATCTCTGTTTTGTCCGAGTTTAAAAGTAGAAAGTTTGCAGCCATCCACTTCCTTATGTCTGAAACACAGGCTTCTAGCAAGGGCAATTTTGGGGCTTCACCATGTTTCATTGAAATGTACAGCTGTGTGTCATCCGCATAGCAGTGAAAGTTAACATTATGTTTTCGAATGACATCCCCAAGAGGTAAAATATATAGTGAAAACAATAGTGGTCCTAAAACGGAACCTTGAGGAACCCCGAAATGTACAGTTGATTTGGACAAACCATTCACAGAGACAAACTGATATCTTTCCAACAGATAAGATCTAAACCAGGCCAGAACTTGTCCGTATAGACCAATTTGGGTTTCCAATCTCTCCAAAAGAATGTGGTGATCGATGGTATCAAAAGCAGCACTAAGGTCTAGGAGAACGAGGACAGATGCAGAGCCTCGGTCTGACGCCGGACAGACGTTCTGCTAGCGGAACGCCTCACCAATATCCAATGGTAGAGCGTGGCGCGAAATACAAATACCTTAAAAATGCTATAACTTAAATTTCTCAAACATATGACTATTTTACACCATTTTAAAGACAAGACTCTCGTTAATCTAACCACATTGTCCGATTTCAAAAACATTAAATTATGTCAGGAGAGTACCCTGCCAAAAATAAATCACACAGCCATTTTCAAAGCAAGCATATATGTCACAAAAACCAAAACCACAGCTAAATGCAGCACTAACCTTTGATGATCTTCATCAGATGACACTCCTAGGACATTATGTTATACAATACATGCATGTTTTGTTCAATCAAGTTCATATTTATATCAAAAAACAGCTTTTTACATTAGCATGTGATGTTCAGAACTAGCATACCCACCGCAAACTTCTGGTGAATTTACTAAATTACTCACGATAAACGTTTACAGAAAACATAACAATTATTTTAAGAATTATAGACACAGAACTCCTTTATGCAATCACGGTATCAGATTTTAAAATAGCTTTTCGGCGAAAGCACATTTTGCAATATTCTGAGTAGATAGCTCGGCCATCACAGGCTAGCTAATTTGACACCCACCAAGTTTGGTTCTCACCAAACTCAGATTTACTATAAGAAAATGTTGATTACCTTTGCTGTTCTTCGTCAGAATGCACTCCCAGGACTTCTACTTCAACAACAAATGTTGTTTTGGTTCGAAATAATCCATAGTTATATCCAAATAGCTCCGTTTTGTTTGTGCGTTCAGGTCAGTATCCGAAGGGTGACACGCGGGCGCATTTCGTGACAAAAGATTTCAAAATATTCCATTACCCTACTTCGAAGCATGTCAAACGCTGTTTAAAATCAATTTTTATGCTATTTTTCTCGTAAAATAGCGATAATATTCCAACCGGGCGACATTATATTCATTCATAGACTGAAAGAAAAACATGGAGTCGTCTCGTGACCGCGCACTCCAGTGTCATTGTTCCCTGCCTGACCACTCACAAAAACTCCTGCTTTTTTTCGCCCAGTGACGTTATTCCACTTTCTGGCACCTTCTGAGAGCCAATGGAAGCCTTAGAAAATGTCAGATTACAGCAGAGATGCTGTATTTTTGATAGAGATGCCCTAGAAGGAGAACAAATTGTCAGACAGGGCACTTCCTGTATGGAATCTTCTCAGGTTTTGGCCTGCCATATGAGTTCTGTTATACTCACAGACACCATTCAAACAGTTTTAGAAACTTTAGAGTGTTTTCTATCCAAAGCTAATAATTATATGCATATTCTAGTTTCTGGGCAGGAGTAGTAACCAGATTAAATCGGGTACGTTTTTTATCCGGACGTGAAAATACTGCCCCCTATCCCAAACAGGTTAAAAGGTAATTTACCACCTTCACAAGTGCAGTCTCAGTGCTATGATGGGGTCTAAAACCAGACTGAAGCATTTCGTATACATTGTTTGTCTTCAGGAAGGCAGTGAGTTGCTTGCTGCGCAACAGCTTTTTCAATTTTTTTTGAGAGGAATGGAAGATTCGATATAGGCCGATAGCTTTTTATATTTTCTGGGTCAAGGTTTGGCTTTTTTAAGAGAGGCTTTATTACTGCCACTTTTAGTGAGTTTGGTACAAATCCGGTGGATATAGAGCCATTTATTATATTCAACATAGGAGGGCCAAGCACAGGAAGCAGCTCTTTCAGTAGTTTAGTTGGAATAGGGTCCAGTATGCAGCTTGGAGGTTTAGAGGCCATGATTATTTTCATCATTGTGTCAAGAGATATAGTACTAAAACACTTGAGTGTCTTCCTTGATCCTAGGTCCTGGCAGAATCCGTAATTTGCTTTCTAATGATCATGATCTTTTCCTCAAAGAAGTTCATGAATTTATTACTGCTGGAGTGAAAGCCATCCTCTCTTGGGGAAGGCTGCTTTTTAGTTAGCTTTGAGACAGTATCAAAAATAAATTTCGGATTGTTCTTATTTTCCTCAATTAAGTTGGAAAAATTGGATGATCAAGCAGCAGTGAGGGCTCTTCGATACTGCACAGTACTGTCTTTCCAAGCTAGTAGGAAGACTTCCAGTTTGGTGTGGCAAGACAGCTAATGCTTATGCATAAGCTGTCACACCCTGATCTGTTTCACCTGTCTTTGTGATTGTCTCCACCCCACTCCAGGTGTCGCCCATCTTCCCCATTATCCCCTGTGTATTTATACACCTGTGTTCTCTGTTTGTCTGTTGCCAGTTTGTCTTGTTTGTCAAGGCAAACAGCGTTTTTGTTCTCAGCCCCTGCTTTTCCCAGTCTCTCTTTTTCTCGCCCTCCTGGTTTGACCCTTGCCTGTCCTGACTCTGAGCCCGCCTGCCTGACCACTCAGCCTGACCCTGAGCCTGCCAGCACATTTGCCCCACCTCTGGATTATTGACCTTTGTCCACCCTGAGCCTGCCTGCCGTCCGGTACCGTTGCCTCACCTCTGGTTTATTGACCCCTGCCTGCCTTGACCTGTCTATTGCCTGCTCCTGTTGGATTATTAAACCATTGTTAATTTGACGTGTCTCCATCTGGGTCTTACCTTCATACCTGATATAAGCTTTAATATGCCTATAGGTGTTTTGAATGAATCATCGCCTTAGAAAGCGCTGTCCATTTTGTTATGTTTGGCTTTGAAACAATATCCACAACATCCATGTTTTCCACTCAGTTTCTTCAAAATGATCGATCACAGTGAGCTGAGTTTTAAAAGCATGATACTGTTTTGATTAGTGTTAAATGTGATTTTCGACTTCATTTGCAATGATGTTGGAGTGAGAGAGTGACAACAGAGCGCTGAGTACCAGGCCGTTAGTGACCTGACAGTCCTAGCGAGTTGGGTACTACCAACGCATGTCCAGAGTGCATAAAAGGAGATTACTCAATTTAAAGTGGAATTTGCCTGCAGTCATGACCGCCGGTGTGGTGGTAATACGGTCACTGCAACAGACCTAAACCCCTTGATCCTTGTGTGTGTGCAAATATTTGAGAGAGCCATGGTACAGGGAAACACTGACAATGTAATTGACTTAGTGGAGATGTTTGCCGCAGCGCTCAACGACAACACGCTGACAACGCTTCTCAACAATGTACAGCACCATTGATCTGTGCTGCGGCGTTAATATGATGACACTCTACATGAACCATCAGGGGTGCGTTCAAGAGTGACTGCAGACAAGACCCACCCATAGGACTCAATAACACAGGTCAACGGTGGGAGCACTCTTAAATGTCTGAAAGAAAGAGGGAGAGGTGGAGAGAAGAGGTAAGAAGAAAAGGTAAGAGACAGAAGCCAGATTTGTGTGAACATTTGAATTACTTGTGCAGATCTCAAGTTAGGATTCAGGCCTAATAAAATATGTATTCTCTTACACGTTGCCCTCTATTTCGGCTGCTTCGCTCCCCCCTGCTCCTTGAACCCTGATGTTAGAGGACACCAGCTAAACAGGGAGACACGGCCCTGATATAGTAATGACAGGTTTCCTTAGTTGTACAGAAGCACAAACATATGTTAGAGTTGAAACAGATTTTTTTTATTGTTGTGATATCTGTACATCTCAGAAAAAAAGTTTCCTTGGGGTTCTACAGTATAAAACACCTTTTCTTCTCAGATTGTAGGAAATAGCTTTTTAAATCAAGCCATTTTATCTATTGTTTTCTTGAGCATGTTAATTTACTTTCCTGAAGGTGTAATGCGCAGAAACATGCTGCCCTTTCATGTGAACACACACTGATGATAATTGGATAAGGCCTAATCACAACCCCTTATGCATTGGTTGGCTGCATTTCCTGGACTTCCTGAATCCTGGACCTCCTGACAGGCCACCCCAGGTGGTAAGGGTAGGCAACAACTAATCTGCCACGCTGATCCTCAACACCGGGGCCCCTCAGGGGTGCGTACTTAGTCCCCTCCTGTACTCCCAGTTCACACACGACTGCATGGCCAAGCACAACTCCAACACCATCAATAAGTTTGCTGACGACAACGATGAGACAGCCTATAGGGAGGTGCTCAGAGACGTGTGTCATGACGTGGTCCTATTTGGGTATAGCTAGTGGCTTCCCCCTGTCTCTCTCTATCTCTCCTACACCCAGGTTCTGTTATCTCAGGTCGTAAATTCCTGGAAGAGACTCCCTCCCCCTGGCCATGCAGAAAGAGACACACAGAGAGAACAAAGGATTTCAAATGGCGAACTCCTAAATCCCGAAAATGAGGATTTGATACAAAATGTCCACTTGTGAAAAGGTGGGCATGGTCCGTGGACACTTAAGGGACGAGTAATGATGAGTGTGTTTCATTTGGTGACCTCAGAGAGGACAGGAAACACACAACTATATCTCTGAATATGTACATTTCTCAATGATGGGGGTTTTATCTAATGCTTGTATAAAATGAATGAGTAAAGATGAAACTATTTGTGAAAGGGTGTAATATGATGTTAAACCTTTAATGTGAAATAATTGTATTCCCTTTAAAGTTTAACTAAGTCATTGGCCCGCCCCCATGAGCACAGACATGATCTGGCGTCATGGAACAGCCTTTTTCTACTGTTATGAATAAAAACCCCTCCTGAGGAAATCCTCTGCAGACCACGCGTACCTCGATGGACACCGAGGGGGCACAGGTTGAGTTCAGACCCCAAAAACCTCAGTATAAGCTAAGGTTGTAATGGTTGTTGAATTCCTAACCATACCACGTGGAGCATTGGCTACACGGCGAGAAATGGTTAAACTCTGAGACTATCGATCCCGTCAGAATAAGAGCAAATCTTAGACACTAATTACTAGTCTGCAGCTAGAAATTATGTCAACCTGGGATGAGAAGACCCACAACCGCCGAAACACTTATTCTATGAGAACTTTTCTGAATGGTACTCTGAAGTATCCATTATAACCACGGAAGACACGATCTTCAGTGAGGCAGAGAGAGAGACGATGATGACTCTCCAACAGAAGGACTGACGATTCCAACAGAGATCACGACGACACACTGCGGGTAAATATATATTGATTGCAATTATTCCCGAATGAGTGAGCGTTCATGTGCAAATGATTAGCATTTCAATTAATATAATTATCAACTGTGTAGTGACTCTTTTTGTCTTTCCCGCCCTTCTCAATCCACACCCACTTCCCTTTGTCCACCAAGCTGTCATATCGGCTTAGCCCACTAGGGAACCTCCCCTATTATTTCCTTGTAACCATATCTACTGTTTGTGTGTTTATGCATTTCTGTGATTATTTAGTTAGTTAGTAAATAAATGATTAAGACAATTGTTGTATGGATGACTCATAGTAAAGACTGGGTTCATGCAGATAAACAACAATTTATGACGTTTGGAATGAGACTAACGTGAGGTAAAGAATAATTCATTAATTAGAAGACTAATTGATCAGATATTAAAATATTATATTAGGAAAATTATAACTTTAATCTGAAGATTTTCATGGTCCCCCGACTTCCTAGTTAATTACATTTACGTGATTAGTTTAATCATGTAATAATAATTACAGAGAATTGATTTGATAAAATAACAGTCTTCACTTTAATGATGCCAAAGACACTGCCAGGACAACAACCTCTCCCTCAACGTTAACGTTAGACAAAAGAGATGATTGTGGACTACTGGAAAGAGGGCCGAACACATCCCCGTTCAAATCAACAGGGCTGTAGTGGAGTGGGTCAAGAGTCTCCAGTTCCTTGGCGTCCACATCACCAACAAAACTATCATGGTCCAAACACACCAAGACAGTCATGAAGAGGGTACGACAACACCTTTTCCCACTCAGAATACTGAAAAGATTTGGCAGGGTTCACAGATCCTCAAAAAGTTCTACAGCTACACCATCGAGAGCATCCTGACCGGTTGCCTCACCGCCTGGTATAGCAACTGCTCGGCATCCAACCGTAAGGCCCTACAGAGGGTAATACATTACTGGGTACAAGCTTCCTGCCATCCAGGACCTCTATACTAGGCGGTGTCAGAGAAAGGCCCAGAAAATTGTCAAAGACTCCAGTCACCCAATTCATAGACTGTTCTCTCTGCTACCGCACGGCAAGTGGTACCGGAACGCCAAGTCTAGGTCCAAAAGGCTCCTTAACAGCTTTAACCCCCAAGCTTTAAGACTGCTGAACAATTAATGAAATGTTCACCGAGACTATTTACATTGACCCCCCCTTCTTTTTACACTGCTGCTAGTCGCTGTGTATTGTCTATGCATAGTCACTTTACCCCTACCTACATGTACAAATTACCTCAACAAATCTGTATCCCCGCACATTGACTCGGTACCAGTATCCCCTGTATATAGCTTGGTTATTGATATTTTGTGTTAATATTTACTAAATAAACTAAAGTAAAAAGTTTAGCTTAGTTTCTTGCTTAAGGGCTCGTCAGTAAGCATTTCACGGTATCACAATGCCAGCGGGTCAGAAGTTTACATACACTAAGTTGACTGTGCCTTTAAACAGCTTGGAAAATTCCAGAAAATGATGTCATGGCTTTAGAAGCTTCTGATAGGCTAATTGACATCATTTGAGTCAATTGGAGGTGTACCTGTGGATGTAGTTCAAGGCCTACCTTCAAACTCAGTGTCTCTTTGCTTGACATCATGGGAAAATCAGAAGAAATCAGCCAAGACCTCAGAAAAAATTGTATACCTCCACAAGTCTGGTTCATCCTTGGGAGAAATTTCCAAACGCCTGAAGGTACCACGTTCATCTGCACAAACAATAGTACGCAAGTATAAACACCATGGGACCACGCAGCCATATTACTGCTCAGGAAGGAGACACGTTCTGTCTCCTAGAGATGAACATACTTTGGTGCAAAAAGTGCAACAGCAAAGAACCTTGTGAAGATGCTGGAAGAAACAGGTACAAAAGTATCTATATCCACAGTCAAACGAGTCCTATATCGACATAACCTGAAAGGCCGCTCAGCAAGGAAGAAGCCACTGCTCCAAAACCGCCATAAAAAATGCCAGACTACGGTTTGCAACTGCACATGGGGACAAAGATCGTACTTTTTGGAGAAATGTCCTCTGGTCTGACGAAACAAAAATGTAACTGTTTGTTCATAATGACCATCGTTATATTTGGAGGAAAAAGAGGGAGGCTTGCAAGCCGAAGAACACCATCCCAACCGTGAAGCACGGGGGTGGCAGCATCATGTTGTGGGGGTGCTTCGCTGCAGGAGGGACTGGTGCACTTCACAATATAGATGGCTTCATGAGGCAGGAAAATGATGTGGATATATTGAAGCAATATCTCAAGACATCAGTCAGGAAGTTAAAGCTTGGTCACAAATGGGTCTTCCAAATGGACAATGACCCCAAGCATACTTCCAAAGTTGTGGCAAAATGGCCTAAGGACAACAAAGTCAAGGTATTGGAGCGGCCATCACAAAGCCCTGACCCAAGTTAAACAATTTAAAGGCAATGCTACCAAATACTAATTGAGTGTATGTAAACTTCTGACCCACAGGGAATGTGATGAAAACAATAAAATCTAAAATAAACAATTCTCTCTACTATTATTCTGACATTTCACATTCTTAAAATAAAGTGGTGATCCTAACTGACCTAAAACAGGGAATTTTTACTAGGATTAAATGTCAGGAATTGTGAAAATGTTTGTTTAAATGTATTTGGCTAAGGTGTATGTAAACTTCCGACTTCAACTGTACCTGTGGTGCTGATGTTCAGGCTGAGGTATGTATAGTGTTTTGTGTGCTCTAGGGCAACTGTGTCCAGATGGAATTTGTATTCGTGGTCCTGGAAACTGGACCTTTTTTGGAACACCATTTTTTTTGTCTTACTGAGATTTACTGTCAGGGCCCAGGTCTGACAGTATCTCTGCAGAAGATCTAGGTGCTGCTGTAGGCCCTCCTTGGTTGGGGACAGAAGCACCAGATCATCAGCAAACAGTAGACATTTGACTTCAAATTCTAGTTTGGTGAGGCCGGGTGCTGCACACTGTTCTAGTGCCCTCGCCAATTCGTTGATATATATTTTGAAGAGAGGGTTGCAGCTTAAGCCCCACCATCTCACCCACAGCCCTGTGGAAATAAATGTTTGTGTTTTTGTCACGTTTTTCCCCCAACACCACTTTCCGTCAATTTGTATAGCAGACCCTCATGCCAAATTAACTCTAAAGATTTTTTTAAATCAACAAAGCACGAGAAGACTTTGCCTTGGTTTTGTTTTGTTTGTCTGTCAATTAGGCTGTGCAGGGTGAATACGTGGTCATATGGTAATTTGGTAAAAAGCCAATTTGAATTTGTAGTCAGTATATTTTATCATTTCATTTAGGATCTGCTTGAAGATTTTTTATTTGATAGGGAAGCTGAGAGGTGAAATATACTGTTTTCTCCCTCTCCCTCTCCCAGAGCACCTGAGGAATGAGGGCAGCATTGTTAGAGTGCTGTCCATAGCTACACGCCGGGCTCTTTGTAACTCTGCTTTGTGTGTGTGTGTGTGTCCCAGAGCACCTGAGGAATGAAGGCAGCATTGTCAGAGTGCTGTCCATAGACTCTCTTACAGGCCGTAAGGAGACCCAGGTGTGTCAGAGCAGTGATCCGCTAAGTGCCCACTAATGAAAATTGATGTGTCGTGCTTGTACACTTAGAAAAAAAGGAACTATCTGAACCTAAAAGGGTTCTTCTGCTGTCCATACAGGAGAACCCTTTGAAGAACCATTTTTGTTTCTATGTAGGACCCTTTCCACAGAGGGTTCTACATGGAACACAGAAGGGTTCTATGTGGAACCCAAAATAATTCTCCCTGGAACCAAAATGGTTCTCCTACAGGGATAGTTGAAGAACCCTTTTAGAATCCTTTTTTCTAAGAGTATATAAGATGCTGAGGGGGAAGTTGAGGGAAAGCATCATTACATTCAATAAGGAGGTTAACTGCATAATGTTAAGACTCCTTTTGGCAGCCATCCCTTGAACACGTGGTTTCTTCTTTTCATTACATATTTTTTAACATCCCAAATTTAACAAATACACCCTGGGCAGGTGGAGAATGGGCAAGCTCCCCCAGAGGGCAAAACTTAATATATATTTTTTAAAGAACCCTGCGTTGGATCAGAATGTGTGGAGAGAAAGACATGCTTTGTGAATCTGCGTGTGCACGTGCATGTCAGTAAGTCACGGGGAGCATCTGAATGCATCATGGAAGTGGATGGTGCCATGCATGTTTTTGCTCAGCTCACCCCCTGCCTGTGTTTTTCCTCGATCCATAAACAATCCACACTCAACCCATGTTTTCTTCCCCCTCTCTTCCTTTGTTGGCTCAATGGACGCCGTGTGGGAGGTGAACTTGCTTGTTTAACTGGCACAGTCATTCCATTTGCCAAAATGTGATAGTTATATGGTTTCCTTCATGCCCTCTTTCATTTTTAACTCATTTGTTTCTTTGATACATCCTGTGGTGAATGTTTTGTGTTCAGATTTTCAAAAAGAAAGGTTGCCTCGCTTCCTCCATTATCAGTAGTGTAAAGAAATAAAAAATTCTTTAAAGTACTACTTAAGTCATTTTTTGGGGTATCTGTACTTTACTATTTTTGACAACTTTTACTTTTACTTCACTACATTCCTAAAGAAAATCATGTACTTTTTACTCCATACATGTTCCCTGACACCTAAAAGTACTACACAGTAAATTTGAAAGTGTTAAATCAACACCTGAAGTGTTACATTTAACACTGTCAGTGAGTACATATGGTCCCACTCTACAGAGTAAAAAGCACACTGATCAAAGTGTTATATTTCTAGTGTTGATTTAACACTGAAGAGTAAAAAACACTGCAGTACACTGGCCGGTGTTGATAAAATGTAACACAAAGAGGTAATCAATACTGAGTGTTATAGTGACACTCACTAGTGTTGTTCTAGGGTGACTCCTATTAGAGTAACAATGTGTTTACTCTTCAGTGTTAATTTATTTACTCTTCCCCCATGTAAATGGAAATTATATTTTGTAAAAGCACTTGGAATCTCACAATAAACTCAAACAAAGCTGTTTCAACATTCAAATATGTTTATTATGACCAAACCATAAGTCTCAGCCCTGGCTTAAACTGTTATCAAGTGAGAGTAGAATGTAGTCAAAATAATTTCTTGCTCTATATGACATGAGAAAATTTAAAGGTTTGTGGTACATGATGTAATTTACATGAAATACCTTGCATGGTGGACTTTGCTTCAAAACAACTGTAAATGCATGCAAATGATCAAAACATAAGGTTTCAAGAGCTGACCCAACCAAAACAACATTTTCCTCTTTCAGAACAATAGCCTTAATCTTGTAAAATACTGGCATTTCAATGGCTACTTCACCACATATGACCAAATCAAGACGATATTTTATACCATGGTGCTTTACCCGTTTAACTGACAAAACATTTGTGTGCACTGAGACATTCAACTTGGCAGCAATCTCATGGCTTTCTTTCAGGTCATTGAGCCTTGACATCTTTCCTGGAACTGAAGCTAGTCTATCCTGGCTGAACGTTTCCCAATTATATGCCATGTAATTTTGGTGTTTCTTGGCTAAGGTCATAGTGACATTCTTAAAACGCTACAATTGCTTTTTAAAGAAATGATGTTTTGCCTTGTAGCACATGCATGAGTGAAGAATGGGCCCAATATTATTTATACAACGAGATAATGTATCATGAAGGGGTGTTTCGGTAAACAGATTTCTATCAGGAAACAAACACTTGAAAAGCCTATGATGTTCAGCAATTAACTGCTTCAGATAGATAGTCATGCCCTCTGTTAGTATAGGAGAAAACACAATATTTACAATTTGTAGTAGTAACAGCAGCAGCTGCCAGTATTTATCATCTTACTGTAACACAAGTTTTACCTCATTGTGCAACTCCTTCTAAAATGTCATGCATTATATAAACAGAAAAAGTGTCTGTAGTATTGAAGTACTGCAGAGAGTTCAATAAATAAGCATGCTTCACACCGTACACATGAGGTCGTGTTGGGTTTGACAATGGTCTGAGTGCATGTGTTTTATTCGTAAAGTCACGCTTGGGTCATCCTCAGAGAACACAGTTTGAAAATCCACTTTCTCAATGAGGCAAAAACGTCAACAATAACGAGCACTAAATGATTCCACACAACCAAACAGGCAATGTATACCAAGATTATCTCCAGTTACTTGGACAGTACTGCCATGTATACGACCACTGAAGAAGGAAACTTCAATACCCTCAGTCTCAAGCACTTTCAAATCACTTACTATTGGCTCAAGAATGGTATCAAATCCATAAGTTAAGGTCCTGGATATGGAAGAGTGCACATAAGTGAATATTTATGTAATTACATTTTGGGGTAAAATTTCTCAAAGTAAAGTTTATACCTCCCAACTTGTGAATACCCTTTTTTGATCCCAATGTCTCAAAGTCTCAAAGTCATCATAAAAGAGTTGAATTTGCAATGCATTTTTCTCTTTAGAAAAGAGAGGATGTCTCTTCATGTATAGTCCATCTTCCAAATCAAAGTAAACTCCATCTTTAAAATTGTGCCCCAAGTTAAACATGCCACTTGTGTTTAGGTTCTTCAAAATTGACTGCAATGTCTCGAGAATTGGAACGTAAGAAAATGTATCAGTTATGACTATTTGATCATAAATTCCAGTTTATTTATTTTTTATTGTCAAGTCTAACACAGAGGACTTTCTCAACTGGTTGAACTGTTCCCCATTTTTGTATGAAATAAGCACTTCGTTTTGATACTGAATTCAACAATGTGAAAGGATTTTCCATATCCTGAAAAGAATGTTGGATTTTTCTGACAGTTTCTGTGTCTTTTTAAGATATACAGTCATGGACAAAAGTTTTGAGAATGACACAAATATTAATTTTCACAAAGTTTGCTGCTTCAGTGTCTTTAGATATTTGTCAGATGTAATTACACTTCAGTATTCCATAGTAACAAGCATTTCATAAGTGTCAAAGGCTTTTGACAATTACATGAAGTTGATGCAGAGTCAATATTTGTAGTGTTGACCCTTCTTTTTCAAGACCTCTGCAATCCGCCCTGGCATGCTGTCAATTAACTTCTGGGCAACATCCTGACTGATGGCAGCCCATTCTTGCATAATCAATGCTTGGAGTTTGTCAGAATTCGCCTCTTGAGGTTTGACCACAAGTTCTCAATGGGATTAAGGTCTGGGGAGTTTCCTGGCCATGGACCCAAAATATCGAAGTTTTGTTCCCCGAGCCACTTAGTTATCACTTTTGCCTTATGGCAAGGTGCTCCATCATGCTGGAAAAGGCATTGTTCGTCACCAAACTGTTCCTGGATGGTTGGGAGAAGTTGCTCTCGGAGGATGTGTTGGTACCATTCTTTATTCATGGCTGTGTTCTTAGGAAAAATTGTGAATGAGCCCACTCCCTTGGCTGAGAAGCAACCCCACACATGACTGGTCTCAGGATGCTTTACTGTTGGCATGACACAGGACTGATGGGAGCGCTCACCTTGTCTTCTCCGGACAAGATTTTTTCTGGATGCCCAAAACAATCGTAAAGGGGATTCATCAGAGAAAATGACTTTACCCCAGTCCTCAGCAGCCCAATCCCTGTACCTTTTGCAGAATAACAGTCTGTCCCTGATGTTTTTCCTGGAGACAAGTGGCTTTTTTTGCTGCCCTTCTTGACACCAGGCCATCCTCCAAAAGTCTTCGCCTCACTGTGCGTGCAGATGCACTCACACCTGCCTGTTGCCATTCCTGAGCAAGCTCTGTACTGCTGGTGCCCCGATCCCGCAGCTGAATAAACTTTAGGAGACGGTCCTGGCGCTTGCTGGACTTTCTTTGGCGCCCTGAAGCCTTCTTCACAACAATTGAACTGCTCTCCTTGAAGTTCTTGATGATCCGATAAATGGTTGATTTAGGTGCAATCTTACTGGCAGCAATATCCTTGCCTGTGAAGCCCTTTTTGTGCAAAGCAATGATGACGGTACGTGTTTCCTTGCAGGTAAACATGATTGACAGAGGAAGAACAATAATTCCAAGCACCACCCTCCTTTTGAAGCTTCCAGTTTGTTATTCGAACTCAATCAGCATGACAGAGTGATCTCCAGCCTTGTCCTCGTCAACACTCACACCTGTGTTAACGAGAGAATCACTGACATGATGTCAGCTGGTTCTTTTGTGGCAGGGCTGAAATGCAGTGGAAATGTTTTTGGGGGATTCAGTTAATTTGCGTGGCAAAGAGGGACTTTGGAATTCATCTGATCACTCTTCATAACATTCTGGAGTATATGCAAATTGTCATCATACAAACTGAGGCAGCAGACTTTGTGAAAATTAATGTTTGTCATTCTCAAAACTTTTGGCCACGACTGTACATGTAAGAGCGGTCACTTTAGCTTGACCCTGTATCTCTTGAACTGCTTCTTCCATGGAAGATACAAAACTATTTACAGTTGTCTGACCTACACCTGCAGCCTGCAGTTGTGCAATAGCAGACGCACACATATCAAGTGTGTTCTTGTTAGATATTGGTACAACATGGTTACAACTAGAATTTGAAGGGAAATCAGCATTACTTGGCTGATTATCAACGGCAAGTTAGCGTTTAACAAAATTTGAGTCTCTGGAATGTGCCCTGCTCAACTGCTTCCTAAAGCCTGAAAATGTACCAAATACACGACAACAATCTGCTTGACCACATTTTAGTCTAAGAGTTCTACCAGGGCACATTCCATGCATCAACTTGAGATGCCTCACGAGCAACTTGGTACTTCCATGACTAGCATGGCAACAAAACATATCGTTATAACTTAATCAGCATTAGTGCAGAGTTTAGTTCTAAGCTCAGCAACCCTCGGAGTCTCCTTAACCTTCCCAAAGTCTATGTTGTACACGGTTGTCTGTATGAAGGTGTACATGTTGCGCAGCATTGTATTGTACCAAAAACAAAGTGAGTCTTGAAAAGCTCACCGAAGGCACCAAGAGCGCTAGTTGACTTGCACGGCAAGGCTTGCTTGTCCAGGATGAAGTAGTAAGCGTGGATGCTGCTCTTCCTGGTCCCGACTGCAAGAAGATATGGTTGGCGGCTCTGGTCAATCACATCAAGGTGCTCCTGGATACTGGTTCCTGCCTGAAGACGACAAAAACAAACACCATCATTAATTCATCATAACGGCTGCAGCACTGTCCATGAATAAGAATGCCAATACAAACCTTTTGGGATATCACAAGATGCTGTTCAGCTTGGGATGCAGACATCTTGCCTGGTATTTTGCGGCATTGTGATGAAGGAGGAATCAAATGGAGCAGGAGAAGGATGGAGGAAAGGTCATCGTCCCATCCTAAACAAAGAGATCCTGATTAAAATTGTAAATTCCATCAGTGACATTAACATTTCAGAGTTATTTGCAATATAAATGATTATGAACATCTAACCATCAGCATTCGTGTCAGCTCCCTCATCAACTGCAGATTCTGCCATCTGGATCAGCTCCTGAAGTTCAGCTCCCCGAGTGGCCTTGCTTAAGGTCTTGCTTAGCATGATGATCTTTTGCTTGAATGTAGTTGGCCACCTCTCCAAAAACTTGTCTGATGTTCCCTCTCCAAACAGCAGCACAAAATCCTGTTCAATCTGAAACAAATAAGACAAAAACATTCCACTTTAACCTCCAAAACAGAGTTTTAGTAAATCACCAGCCCACACATTATTTGAACGACTATTACTGGCCAACCTAAATTGGCATCTAGAGCTTAAACACAATTTATACAACTTCAAACTGTTTTAAAAAAGTCTTACCGAGCCCTTCGCATCCAGAAAGCGTGGAAATTCGGTTAGGATGGTGGAGCATTTACCCGGGTCGTGGGTCATCTTCTTCCTGTACTCAAAGGTCAATTTCATGGCCTCTCGGCACTGGTCTTCACCCAGAGTAGCCAAAGTGGATGGACTGGACAACCTCTCAGCAGTTGGCACTCCAGAGTATAGTTGAGTGGGCCGTTTCTCTGATGAAGCCAAATTCCTCTGAATGGTTTTGATTCTATACGAGAGGTACCCTTCTCCACTATTAGGGGCGTAATAATGTTCCTTAAGAAATGAACATGGTTACTAATCTTGAAAGAAAAAACTAATAACCACGTCCCATTTGCTCAGATTCCATACCAGATGTATTAAACGCAGTTGTAATGTATACTTACATATCCATTTGCGATGTAGGGATCCTTCAGGTATGGGAACAAGGAGACAATGCCTTGTGCAAACGTTTCTCTCACACTGCGCGGTGGTGATGTCCTGACAAAAATATGTTATGTTTAGGTGGCAATCAGAATCTCCACAAGCAGCACGGGTCCCCAGTCAGATAAATATCAGGAGTGATTTTTGAATCAGTATCATGCCCATCAAGTTTGATACAAGAGAAATCTTCCACCAATAGCAGTGGATGGTCAGCAGTAGCCTAACCAATTATGTGACTGAGATACTGATACAGAAGTCGTTTTTAACATTCAGCAGATATGGGAGCAAGTTATGCTCAACAATTCTCATTATGAATCTTTCCTTTAAACTTACCCATGAGTCTCCGTTATCCAGGGGCGGAAATCCCGGGGGGGACGGGGGGACATGACCCCCCCATCCTGGGAAAAATATGATTTGTCCCCCCCAATATATCACTGAAACATAACTATGTAATTTAAATAATACGCAATGAAAGCTGATTATAGACACTTAATAGTGCGTTTTTAAGTTTCAAAAGATTGTGACCCCCCCACCCTTTGCCTCACAATGGTTTGATCCACTGCCAGTTCCTTAGTTGGCAAGGTAACAGAGGGGTCGTGTCTACTGTCTGAAAGGCACTCAATGAACGTAACTGACGTAAGGTTAATCCAGTCAATCGCGCACACACACTAGCTGAATAAGCAGAGCTAGCGCGCAAATATTAACTATTAAGCTAGCTAGTACCTATTCCATTTATGTGGCGTTGTCAAAGATGGAATCTTTGCTATCGTCAATTTATTCCAAGATCAGCATGCAGATGATGTAAGTTAGTGCTTCAAAGTCCATGTGATAAGGTTAGCGATAAACTGAAGTCCAAACTGAACAGAACTACACTCTCTTCTACCATTGTCTTAAATATATTTAATGGTCTCGTTGCAGAAGTTAAATTGACGCAAGGGAACTTTTATTTATTTATTTTATTTCACCTTTATTTAACCCAGGTAGCAAAGATTATAGCAAACACCACTGAAACTGAATTGGTGCTCGCTAGCTTTGCAAATTCAGCTATTGTTGGAAGCCAGCCAATATGAAACAAACTATTAAAATTACAAAAGGTTGCAGCATATGTTGTGTAAATGGTGAACTCATACAGCTGTCAACTCTTGTCATTTTAATCCGTTTCACATTTGCTAGCTACCTTTTAGATCGAAGCCCAAACAGAATGATAGAAGATGATAGAAGCCCATCTCCTACTGTAAATAACCTACACACTGTGTGTGTGTGTAGCCAGCCAGCCAGCCAGGTAGAAAAATGGCAGAAAAATAAAAGACGGACATCAGAGTATTTTTCAATACATCTAAACGCATAGTAAGAACCCTAGTAGCCTAATATCTCAAAGACTTGTTGATAAAATGTTCATAAGAAAGAAATGAAATTCTAATGGAAATGTTTCACAATGATGTCATTAGGCAGAGCAGGCAGCAGAGTTGGGGACAGATATGCAGGGACAGACTGGCAGAGACAGGGAGTCTCAGGTAAGTTTGTTGAGTCTTTGTTTGGCAACATTATGAAAGGTTCTAAACATTTTTGACTTGTAAAATAGGAACATAATTGGAAAATGCCATGGATACCCCCACTCTCAACTTAAACTGGTGACTGAACTAAGATTTGTTAAAGGCAATGGTATTGCTGTTGTGATTAGTTGTGTAGTTTTGGGTACCGGTAGTTAGGAGTACGGCAAACACCTTATTTCTTTGGTTCCTCAATATACATTTACCATATTACAATGTAGGCTATGTGTTACAGTACTACTTTTGGTCTCCCCCTCAGGAATTGCTCTTGACAAAATTTCATGTAATTGTCCCCTCCAAAGTTGATATCAGATTTTCGCCCCTGCCGTCATCGCCGAAACAAGAATGTTGATCATCTTTCGTCTGGTGCGGTCAGTCATACTTTTAGTTTTGTAGTATTCTTTGATGGCCACATCACCAGGCTTTTTCTTCAGTATGCTCTCTATTAGCTGTAAAAAAAAAAGCAGTGAAAATTCGATTTTATGCCAAGTGAATTGAAGAATGTATTACAAACGTAATTTTTTTGCTTCATCATCAGATATTTGACGCTTTCTTGAGGGGCTTCCATCCTCGCTCAAAATGATTCTATCAACTGACTCATGGTCTGAACCACCCATCACAGCACTGGCAGAGACAGGACTCATCAGGGAAGATTCTGAAATACACAAAGATGACAATACAGGCATGTCAAATGTATGGTTATATTGAAATTATGCCACAAGTAACCAAGACTTGAAAACCAGCACATACCTTTAGCATCATTGTTCAGTGTGAGCTTGAAAACACCAAGATCTGGCCGTGTCACCACCTCCTCAAACACATCCCCTTCAACTTCATTTCCAGACCCATCATACAGCTTTGCCTCTGATAAACTAGTAAGTGGGATCTCATATTTCAGGAAAGCTGTGACAAACATTAAAACAACAACCTACAATTAGAATTGCAATCTTAATGGTAAGAGTAATCAGACTGACTGGTATGAAAACAATACTTTTATTTACAATCACAAATTAAAAGTTTACCTCCAATCAAAAGGTTTTCAAGTGTCAGGTCAATGATCTTGAAATATCCCTGTTCACCATTGAATTTCACCCTGATCAGCATGAGTAGGTCTGAAAGCAGTTAATGGTATGAGATAAGGCCATTACATTTGTATTTCAATCATGACACGTTATATAAGGATGACTACAAACATTTTCACCAATACTCCTTTACTTAGCAATGCTAATTTCAAAGTATATTATGAAAATATTGAATCATGACCACTACTTGTCTGAAATTACTTGAAGCAGGTCCCAAACTACAGCAAACAGACTATTCAACTCACATTCACTGTCCCGAAATATTGACGGCCTAATTAGTCCAGTAAAATACACTTATAATTCCAGCTAATCACTATTATGTGATCATGTTCTAGGAGCAGCCTTACAAGCTAGCATGCTAGCTATCTAGCAAAGACTTGCAAAAAGTGAAACGCAAGTAACTAACATTAGCTGCACACACACACAATCAAAACTGTTAGACTTATGTTACACTGCAGTCTGACAACCATGTATCAAAATATCGAAATAATATCAGTGAAATAGTTGTTTAAAACTCACCTTTGTGGGGAACACATTAGGATTTTGTTGATCCAACAATGGCGTCGAGAAAAGAGGAAATTTGAACGCAGAAACTGAATTTATGGGCGGGGTTGTGATGTTTACACTTACAGAGTAAAAGTCTACACCAATAGAGTAAAATTGTACACCTTAGCAATTAACACCAGTTATCAGCACTGACTCTAGGGGTCATTTGGCACTGCCAGTTGCTAAAACAACTCAATGGGAGTCGATCACTTTTGACACAGTGAATTTAACACCGGTGATTTTACTGTGTAGTTAAATTTAGAATGCTTAGCAGGACAGGAAAATGGTTCAATTCACGTATTGACCATCCATACTGCCGCTGATCTGACAGAGTTACTAAACACACATGCTTTGTTTGTAAATTATGTATGAGTGTTGGAGTGTGCCCCTGGCTATCTGTAAATTAAAAACAAAAAAATTGCGCTAACTGGTTTGCTTAATAAAAGGAATTTGAAATGATTTATACTTTTACTTTCATTTTTGATACTTAAGTATATTTTACCAATTACATTGACTTTTGATACTTAAGTGTATTTAAAACCAAATACTTTGACTTTTACTCAAGTAGTATTTTACTTAGTGACTTTCACTTTTTCTTCAGTCATTTTCTATTAAGGTGTCTTTACTTTTACTCAAGTATGACATTTGGGTATTTTTTTCCACCACTGTCCATTATCATATGCATAGAATAAACTGTCAATTTGTATTAACATGGCTAGAAACTGGGTCCTTGTTTTGGAATGCATACACAACACTTTCCCAAAGTTTGACTTCCTAATGGGGATTCCCTTTCAATCACACTCGCATGCCCTAAAACAACAACACTTCGATGTTGTTTTGAAAAGTTGAACAAATCCTTGTCAGAAAAAAAAACTACATTGCCCTTGGAACAGGCCAGGTGGCAGGATTAACTCGGCAAGGGGGCATCAGAAATGACTAAGGGGGCAAGTTATGTACAATACCCATCAATGCAATGCAAAACAGTTGCTAATTACTGTAATAATACTTCCCCATGCCAATACAATGCATTGCCAATCGCGTAAAGCAAACAATAATGTACAATGCACCACCACGATTTATCGGTACAATGCAGCTTCGACGCAACTACCAAGCTGTCTTCTCACAAGAGTGCGGTACCTTGCTGCGTATGATAATAGACAGATTAGTATTCTATAGCAACGAGTTGTTTATGGCAACACTATAGCTACATCGTTACTCAACCATTGGTCAAGGTCTGCCCACCCTCATCAATGAAATGCAAAGCACCTCTTCTACCATATAAAACAACATTTAAAAACAATCTGATTATATTATAAACCAAACATTTCCAATCCAATCACAGAAATCAAGCAGTAGACTTGGCAGCAACACTAATAAAGAAAATCACGTCTACACCTATTTCTGATTTCCAAAAGCTAGCAAATAATAAAATAATACAAGCCCAGCCAGGCTGCCTGTTCTTACCCAGATTCAAAGAGTTGCAGCCACCTTGATTCTGTGTTGAACCTCCTCAGCAGTCTCTCGTTCCACTCCCCACGGAATTTGCTTGTAAGATCCCTCTCAAATGCCAGTTGAAACAGCTGCGCTTTCCTCCTGCCACATGCTCCATCTGTGCTCACTGAATACGTTTTTCAATGTTGAAAAAGAGTTCTTGCAAGTTGTCGTCAATGCTCCAAATGTTAATCCCAGCTTCTATGCCATCATCACAGTAGGCATTGCTGTTAGAGGCCCGGAGTATCTATCCAAAATGCTCTGCGTAGTCCATTTTTCTTCTCCAGGTCGGGTGATTTCATTCTGTAGAAACTGTCGTGTGACAGTAAACTCAGCTTCCACAAAGTCTCCTGAGAGTAAGTCCAGCAGTGGTTTCACCTTTTCCACATCCATAAAGGTTTCATTCTCTGGGTGCAAGGCACACAGGGCCTCAACAAGTTGGTTGTTTCGTTCGTTAAATCGTGCTGACATTTCTCCCAGTACAGCATCCAGAGTCCATTATTCTCTTCTTGCTGGCCCATTGTTGTTTCGACCATTTACATTTTACATTTACGTCATTTAGCAGACGCTCTTATCCAGAGCGACTTACAAATTGGTGCATTCACCTTATGATATCCAGTGGAACAACCACTTTACAATAGTACACATATGTCTTTTTTTGGGGGGGGGGGTTAGAAGGATTACATTATCCTATCCCAGGTATTCCTTAAAGAGGTGGGGTTTCAGGTGTCTACGGAAGGTGGTGATTGACTCCGCTGTCTTGGCGTCGTGAGGGAGCTTGTTCCACCATTGGGGTGCCAGAGCAGCGAACAGTTTTGACTGGGCTGAGCGGGAACTGTGCTTCCGCAGAGGTAGGGGGGCCAGCAGGCCAGAGGTGGATGAACGCAGTGCCCTTGTTTGGGTGTAGGGCCTGATCAGAGCCTGAAGGTACGGAGGTGCCGTTCCCCTCACAGCTCCGTAGGCAAGCACCATGGTCTTGTAGCAGATGCGAGCTTCAACTGGAAGCCAGTGGAGTGTGCGGAGGAGCGGGGTGACGTGAGAGAACTTGGGAAGGTTGAACACCAGACGGGCTGCGGCGTTCTGGATGAGTTGTAGGGGTTTAATGGCACAGGCAGGGAGCCCCGCCAACAGGGAGTTGCAGTAATCCAGACGGGAGATGACAAGTGCCTGGATTAGGACCTGCGCCGCTTCCTGTGTAAGGCAGGGTCGTACTCTGTGAATGTTGTATAGCATGAACATACAGGATCGGGTCACCACCTTGATGTTAGCGGAGAACGACAGGGTGTTGTCCAGGGTCACGCCGAGGCTCTTAGCACTCTGGGAGGAGGACACAATGGAGTTGTCCACCGTGATGGCGAGATCATGGAAAGGGCAGTCCTTCCCCGGGAGGAAGAGCAGCTCCGTCTTGCCGAGGTTCAGCTTGAGGTGGTGATCCGTCATCCACACTGATATGTCTGCCAGACAGGCAGAGATGCGAATCGCCAGCTGGTTATCAGAAGGGGGAAACGAGAAGATGAATTGTGTGTCGTCTGCGTAGCAATGATAGGAGAGACCATGTAAGGATATGACAGAGCCAAGTGACTTGGTGTATAGCGAGAATAGGAGAGGGCCTAGAACTGAGTCCTGGGGGACACCAGTGGTGAGAGCACGTGGTGCGGAGACGGATTCTCGCCACGCCACCTGGTAGGAGCGACCTGTCAGGTAGGACGCAATCCAAGAGTGAGCCGCGCCGGAGATACCCAACTCGGAGAGGGTGGAGAGGAGGATCTGATGGTTCACAGTATCAAAGGCAGCAGATAGGTCTAGAAGGATGAGAGCAGAGGAGAGAGAATTAGCTTTAGCAGTGCGGAGAGCCTCCGTGACACAGAGAAAAGCAGTCTCAGTTGAATGACCAGCCTTGAAACCTGACTGATTTGGATCAAGAGGTCATTCTGAGAGAGATAGCAGGAGAGCTGGCCAAGGACGGCACGTTCAAGAGTTTTGGAGAGAAAAGAAAGAAGGAATACTGGTCTGTAGTTGTTGACATCGGAGGGATCGAGTGTAGATTTTTTGAGAAGGGGTGCAACTCTCGCTCTCTTGAAGACGGAAGGGACGTAGCCAGCGGTCAAGGATGAGTTGATGAGCGAGGTGAGGTAAGGGAGAAGGTCTCCGGAAATGGTCTGGAGAAGAGAGGAGGGGATAGGGTCAAGCAGGCAGGTTGTTGGGCGGCCGGCCGTCACAAGACGCAAGATTTCATCTGGAGAGAGAGGGGAGAAAGAGGTCAAAGCATAGGGTAGGGCAATGTGAGCAGGACCAGCGGTGTCATTTGACTTAACAAATGAGGATCGGATGTTGTCGACCTTCTTTTCAAAATGGTTGACGAAGTCATCCGCAGAGAGGGAGGAGGAGGGGGAGGAGGATTCAGGAGAAGGTGGCAAAGAGCTTCCTAGGGTTAGAGGCAGATGCTTGGAAGTTAGAGTGGTAGAAAGTGGCTTTAGCAGCAGAAACAGAGGAAGAAAATGTAGAGAGGAGGGAGTGAAAAAATGCCAGGTCCGCAGGGAGGCTAGTTTTCCTCCATTTACGCTCGGCTGCCCGGAGCCCTGTTCTGTGAGCTCGCAATGAGTCGTCAAGCCACGGAGCAGGAGGGGAGGACCGAGCCGGTCGGGAGGATAGGGGACATAGAGAGTCAAAGGATGCAGAAATGGAGGAGAGAAGGGTTGAGGAGGCAGAATCAGGAGATTGGTTGGAGAAGGATTGAGCAGAGGGAAGAGATGATATGATGGAAGAGGAGAGAGTAGCAGGAGAGAGAGAGCGAAGGTTGTGACGGCGCAATACCATCTGAGTAGGGGCAGAGTGAGTAGTGTTGGAGGAGAGAGAGAGGGAAAAGGATACAAGGTAGTGATGGGAGACTTGGAGGGGAGTTGCAGTGAGACTAGTAGAAGAACAGCATCTAGTGAAGATGAGGTCAAGCGTATTGCCTGCCTTGTGAGTAGGGGGGAACAGTGAGAGGGTGAGGTCAAATAAGGAGAGGAGTGGAAAGAAGGAGGCAGAGAGAAATGAGTCAAAGGTAGACGTAGGGAGGTTAAAGTCACCCACGACTGTGAGGGGTGAGCCATCCTCGGGAAAGGAACTTATCAAGGCATCAAGCTCATTGATGAACTCTCCAAGGGAACCTGGAGGGCGATAAATGGCAAGGATGTTAAGCTTGAATGGGCTAGTGATTGTGACAGCATGGAATTCAAAGGAGATAGACAGATGGGTCAGGGGAGAAAGAGAGAATGTCCCACATTCTTTCAGATTACTACTTACTACTCTTAGCCGTTTGCTTGGAGCGGGGGTGTCCGTGTGATTGTATTTCTCCCATAACTCAAACTCACTGTCACGTCGCAGTTTTTCCACGCAATTGTGGGCACAGCGGATTACTCGGATGCCAATGTACAGATTAGTTGCTTCATTCTGAAGTAACTTGTTGGGGGGGGGGGGGGGGTCGAGCAGACTGAGGACTTTGTGGACCATGAAAGCAACGCATCTGAAGCTCGGCTCGGAAACAGCTTGGATGATGCTGTCCAGAGATTCTATAACGACACTCACCGTGGCCAGATGACCAGTCCAGCTCTGCTCAAGCTGCCGTTTCAGTTTCTCTTATGTATATTGCACAGCCACAGTTGGTTTCCTGAGAAATTTGTAAAGGGAATTACACACATTAAAAAAGTAATCAAATGCACCCTCAGAGGACATAGCGTGCACTATGACTAAATGCAGCCTGTGGTTAAAGCAATGCACACACGGCACTTCCCGATTCAGCTTGTCCTGCACAACCTTTTGCATGCCCCCATGTTAACCAGACATCACACTGGCCCCATCATAACATTGACTAAGAATCTTCTCGGTGCTAAGGCCAACATTTGTTAGCTCTGACAGGACCAAGTTAGTCAGCGATAAAGCATCACATTCTTTACTCGTTGCCAATCACAAACACGGTTGTTTTCGCCCACGTAACGGAGTACAGTTGAAATGTTCTCGCACCCGGTTGGGTCTTTAGTCCCATCCACTTTAAGTGTGTACCATGACTCACCTACTTCCTTCACAATTTCCTTTGTGACTACCTCACTCATCAGCCCAATTATTTCGTTCTGGATGTCATGAGATGTGTATGTGGCATTGCGGGGAATTGTCCTTAAGGCACTAGCAAGTTCCTTGTCTTTCCTGAGCGTATAATCTAACATTGCCAGTAATAGCCCACCGCCCCCTCCTCTCTTGCATCCATCGCATCCAAAGTTCCCCTGAGAGGAAGCTCGTTGACAGCAAGAAAGTCCACAATTGATGAATACAATTTCTTGCAAGCTGTGCAGAAGTCACAAGTGTTAATCTCCACTCCCTGTGCATTCTTGCTTGTCTTTCTGTCCAAAATACCATGCATTTCAAATGCTCTTTGCTTGGGTGCCTCCCCAGTCCCTTGTTGCTATCAATGGCATGTCTCCAGTTATTATATCCAATTTCGGTGAATGCCTTATCGGCGTTAGCATTGGAGACAATGTTACATTTTCGACAAGGATAGCAGAAAGCTGCATCTGCCATGCAGGAATATTCCAAACACTCTCTGCCTTTGAACCACACGCTACAAAATGCCCGTTTTCTCCCACAGTACAGGTGGGTTGGGTATTTCCCCAGACAAACCTGCGCTGGCTCCTCATCACCGAAGGCGTCAGGCACTAATGGAGGCATCAGTGCTTGTAATATCCTGGCGGTGCTGCTGCTAGGTTTGGTCTTGGCGGCTGCAGGCCCCTCCTCGGATTGGTTACCTCCTATATCACCAGGCTACAAGACGGTTGCGCAGGTGCCTTTGCTGCTGGGCTCGACAGCCTTTGCATCGGTGATTAGCATCGGCTAAGCGGCCTTGGCCTCTGTGGCAGGCTTCTCCTCCTCTCAGCCACTTTGATCTGATGCTGCCGTTGTGCACTGGCTAAGCCACTTTCTAATATCCATCATGGTATCAGCTACCTACCTAACTGTTAACATTAGCTAAATTCCATCCAGCTGCACGGTGAAACTTTTTTTATCTGTAGTAAGTAACTTTGAAAGTAAACCTAAACGGTCAAATTGACCCCGCCCTTCTACTGTGAAGGCCAATTCAAATGTGTTTTTTCAACTGGTAAAATGTGTATGACCTATGATGCATGCAAGTGAGTTGCATGAATGAAGCATACACAACAAATCGGTTGGGATTGACGGAGAGGGCAGATTGTGGGACTGTTAAACCCTGATCTGTTTCGGATTGTTCTTATTTTCCTCAATTAAGTTGGAAAAATAGGATGATCGAGCAGCAGTGAGGGCTCTTCAATACTGCACAGTACTGTCTTTCCAAGCTAGTCGGAAGACTTCCAGTTTGGTGAAGCAAGACAGCTAATGCTTATGCATAAGCTGTCACACCCTGATCTGTTTCACCTGTCTTTGTGATTGTCTCCACCCCCCTCCAGGTGTCGCCCATCTTCTCCATTATCCCCTGTGTATTTATACCTGAGTTCTCTGTTTGTCTGTTGCCAGTTCGTTTTGTTTCGTCAAGCCTACTAGCGGTTTTCCCTCTGTTCCTGTCTCTCAATTGTTCCTGTTTTCTAGTTTTTCCGGTTTTGACCTTTCTGCCTGCCCTGAGTCTGCCTGCCGTCCTGTACCTTTGCCCCACCTATCTGGATTATTGACCCCTGCCTGCCTTGACCTGTCTTTTTGCCTGCCCCTGTTGGATTAATAAACTGTTGTTAATTCAACATTGTCTGCATTTAGGTCTTATCTCAAACGTGATAGGGATACAAAACTGAGGGGCCACAATATCCCAACTAAGGGGGCAATGCCCCCTTTTGCACCTTCGTGGTGCCGGGCCTGCCTTGGAACCACTTAGATAGATACTCAAATTGATGAGCAAGTTGAGCTACTTATGCACTTTGAGACGTATCCATGGAAATTCTGATACAACATACAACATACCACTAATCCTAAACCTATATCACTCAACATGAGCAACTGGCTTTAAACCAGTCTATAAGGGCACCTTCAGTCTACACCTCTATAGCGTTCTGATGGTGTTTGGTTCCAGAGGTTTGTCCAGTCTTGTCCGGTTGCCAAGATTAAAGATGTGAGGGAAAGATCTTGGCCTTAGCCATTTATCAGGAAATCCCTGGTCCTGCCCTCTACTCCATCTCTCCTGTTCAAAAGTAAAGGGTTCACAATTCACACACACACACACACACACACACACACTGCAGGTTGAAGTACTGTGAAAGGGATAGAGCTGAACTTGTTTTATATACCCCACAACAACATTAGAATGCTTAAAAAAATGCTAACTATTATTTTATTTTTTACCAGTCTGATGAAAGCAGACTAGAATCCTCTCAATGGAGATGGACTTCTGTGTTATGTAATTTGAATCTTGCGAGACTGGTCTGACATAAGTCTACGAACAACTTGCAGTTTCTTGTTTACTAAGAGAGCACACAGATTAATCTATTATCTACTTTCCTCTCCATGAATATGGATGTGTTTATCCCTATGTCGTTGATGGTTTGTTTTGGGAGCAGCCTCTTCACTGTCTTAAGACTTATTCAGCCTGCGGCACTGGCACATTACAGTCTTGTTGAGGTACCTACATGTCAGAATCTTTTAACTAGGGTGGAATCTCAGCAAGCCTGGAAACAAACACGGAATAGCTCTACTCTCCCTGGGGGCAGAGCAGGAATAGGAATATTGCTTGGAATCACTCCCATTAATGCCACATTGCCTGAAGATCTCTACCCAAAGGCCCTGCAAAAATACCACTGGCCCCTTGTTCAATTATCCTTTCATGACATGCCAATGGTTGCCTCCTTCAAGGTCTTCTTGGTGTGTCATTCTGGTGGTGCTTGTGAGGACACGGTTGTTGTCTTCGACCCTGCCCTCAGCCCACAGGCCTTAACACGACACTTTCCAAATACTCTACCCCTTTAAAACCTCTGTTCTTCAAAGACAAAGGATGGCCCTGGGTTGATTAGAATCCAGACCATCTTCTCACATAGTAACAAACTCATATAGAAAACAATACTGTAAACCAAACAGGTATAGGATTTAATTTGATCACTCTTTTGTTGCTGAGAATTTTTCTTTGCTGCAGGAAATGCAGATGAGCTTTGTGACTTACATAAATTCACTGAAAACCTGCACTAAAATTGAGTTATATCAACCCCTGTGCGGCCGGGACGGACATCCAGCGAAAAATCCTAAAATCCTATCATAACAAAATTTACTATATATTTTTTTTCAATAATTTTTTTCAAATTATATCGTTTTATAGATACACCTCTCCTGAATCGAACCACGTTGTCCGATTTCAAAAAGGCTTTACAGCAAAAGCAAAACATTAGATTATGTTAGAGGAGTATATCGTAAAAGTAGCCACATAGCCATTTTCCGACCAACCACATGCATCACAAATAACCAAAAAACAGCTAAATGCAGCACTAACCTTTGACAATCTTCATCAGATGACACACCTAGGACATCATGTTACACAATAAATGCATTCTTTTGTTCGATAAAGTTCATATTTATATATAAAAACAGCATTTTACATCGGTGCGTAACGTTGACTAACTATTTTCCCTCAAATGCATCCGATGAAACAGCGCTACAATTTACTAAATTACTATTCGAAAACATTTTTAAAATGTAATATTGTCATTCTAAGATTTATAGATGAATATCTCTTGAAAGCACCTGTAATGCCAGATTTAAAAATAACTTTACTGGGTAATCACACTTTGCGATAAAAGGGGATGCGATACTCAGAACAATAGGCTAGCAATAGCAATAGGCTAGCCATCTTGGAACAATCGCATATCAAATCTAGTCTTGTATACTATTGTCAATAATCCCTTACCTTTGATTATCTTCATCCTTAGGCACTTCCAGGAATCCCAGGTCCACAACAAATGTATTTTCGTTCGAAAAAGTTCATCCTTTATGTTCCATTAGCTTGTTGTTGTTAGCGCGTTCTGAAGGCTGCACCAAAAGTTCCGACGTGCGCGGGGCTACTCTTTCAACAAAATGCATTTTTTTCTTATTTAGGTTCGTTCAAACATGTCAAACGTTGTATAACATAAATCTTTAGAGCCTTTTTCAACCAGAGCTCCAATAAGATTAGAGGGGAACGATTGCATTGTGTTTCAAAACATTTCGAAAGGGGAGGGTAGCTAGGGGCGCCGGCGTCATAATGGTGATGGCCCTCTCCGTGTGACCACGTTCCACAGCGTGTCATTCTGTCAGTTTTCACAGTAGGAGACTCAAATCACTTTGTAAAGACTGGGGACATCTAGTGGAAGCAATAGGAAGTACTCAATGAACCATAGCTCACGGTGTGATTAATAGGCAACGTGATGAAGTTGAGTTCGCAATTCAGAATTCCACTTCCTGTTTCGATCTGTCTCGGGGTTTTGACTGCCATATGAGTTCTGTTATACTCACAGACACTATTCAAACAGTTTTAGAAACTTTAGGGTGTTTTCTATCCACAAGTATTAATTATATGCATATCCTAGCTTCTGAGTTTGAGTAGTAGGCCGTTTAAAATGGGCACGAATTTTTGTTTAAATGCGCTGTGGCGCCCCCTATCCTAGGCGACCGTCAAGAGGTTAACAGTATTACTTTTTTCATTTAGCCTACTTTTGTCCAGTTAATAGCCTAACCATCGATCAAGCAACATTATGGACTAAACATTCAAATCCTGTTGCTGCA
The DNA here is from genome assembly GCF_901001165.1 of Salmo trutta. NCBI lineage: Eukaryota > Metazoa > Chordata > Actinopteri > Salmoniformes > Salmonidae > Salmo > Salmo trutta. Next base: position 7,441,944 of record NC_042988.1, read on the forward strand.
GGATTATTTTGCTACAACAATACTAGTCAAATGTAAGATCCTACATCTGTACTATATTGCTAAACCCATCTTATGATGCTCCAATAATAGCTTGTCCCAATCTCACCCCTTACCCACAAGGAAAAGCCAATGTATGAATAATTCATGGTGGGCCTAAGATTCAAGTCCATGCCACAAAGATACAACAATGATATGACAAAGTGGTTTGGTGCTCTGTTTTTTTGGGCCCCTCTCGAGGGTCAGTAAACTGCCACCATTTTAACCAACATCACAAAGACTTACACTCTTTTCAGGATTGAGAGCCACCTTGGTACTGAGGTGAAAATGGAGGGTTCTGCATTTGCGCACCTGGGAGCCCACCCAGAATTACGAAACCCAATGTAGTCCGCATGGCCTTGGTTATGAGGTACTGCGATTTCTTTAGGATAAGGGAGCTGGGAGTCGGGGCCATGGGGCGACAATTTAAATCAAAACACATTTTGCAAATACTGTTCTAAGGTGCTATCTAGAATCTAAATAGGTTATTCGTTGTACCCATAGGAGAGCCCTTTGAAGAACCATTTTTGGTTCCATGTAGAACCCTTTCCACGTTTTCACTTTCCACTCCCTTTCCTTTTGCTTTCAACATGAAACCCAAAAGGGTTTTACCTGGAACCAAAAACGTTTGTCCTATGGGGACAGCCAAAGAACCCTTTTGGAACTCTTTTTTTTTCTAAGAGTATAGATTGGAAGCCATTAAAATAGGTAATATGAGGTAAATCTCATCAACATGCAGTATCTCATTTGATTGGTGTATAATGTACTTTGCATTTGGAAAGTATTCAGACCCCTTGTCTTTTTCCACATTTTGTTACGTTACAACCTTATTCTAAAATGAATGAAATAGTTTTCTTTCTCTCATCAATCTACACACAATACTCCCTAATTACAAAACTCACAAAAAAATTGTGCATATGTATTAAAAATAAAAAACGGAAATAACACATTTACATAAGTATTCAGACACTTTACTCAGTACTTTGTTGAAGTACCTTTGGCAGTGATTACAGCCTCAAGTCTTCTTGGGTATGACATTACAAGCTTGGCACACCTGTATTTGGGGAGTTTCTCCCATTCCTCTCTGCAGATCCTCATGCTCTGTCAGGTTGGATGGGGAGCATTGCTTCACAGCTATGTTCAGGTCTCTTCAAGTCCAGGCTCTGGCTGGGACACTCAAGGACATTCAGAGACTTGTCCCGAAGCCACTCCTGTGTTGTCTGTGTGATTAGGGCTGTGTCCTGTTGGAAGGTGAACCTTCATCCCAGTCTGAGGTCCTGAGCACTCTGGAGCAAGTTTTCATCAAGGATCCCTCTGTACTTTGCTCCGTTCATCTTTCCCTTGATCCTGACTAGTCTAGCAGTCCTTGCCACTGAACAACATTCCCACAGCATGATGCTGCCACCACCATACTTCACCGTAGGGATGCTGCCAGGTTTCCTCCAGATGTAACGCTTGGCATTCAGGCCAAAGAGTTCAATCTTGGTTTCATCAGACCAGACAATCTTGTTTCTCATGGTCCGAAAGCCCTTTAGGTGCCTTTTGGCAAACTCCAAGCGGGCTGTCATGTGCCTTTTTACTGAAGAGTGGCTTCGTCTGGCCACTCTACCATAAAAGCCTGATTTGAGTGCTGCAGAGATGGTTGTCCTTCTTGAAGGTTCTCCAATCTCCACATAGGAACTCTGGAGCTCTCTGAGTGACCATCGGGTTCTTGGTCACCTCCCTGACCAAAGGCTCTTCTTCCCCGATTCTTCAGTTAGGCCAGGCTGCCAGCTCTAGGAAGAGTCTTGGTGGTTCCAAACTTCTTCCATTTAAGAATGATGGAGGCCACTGTGTTCTTGGGGACCTTCAATGCTGCAGAAATGTTTTGGTACTCTTCCCTAGATATGTGCCTCGACACAATCCTGTCTCGGTGCTTTAGGGACAATTCCTTCAACCTCATGGCTTGGTTTTTGCTCTGACAGGCACTGTCAACTGAGGGACCTTATATAGACAGGTGTGTGCCTTTCCAAATCATGTCCAATCAATTGAAATTACTTCAGGTGGATTCCAATCAAGTTGTAGAAACATCTCAAAGATGATCAATGGAACAAGAAGCACCTGAGCTCAATTTCGAGTCTTATAGCAAAGGGTCTGAATACTTATGTAAATAAGTTATTTGTTATTTTTATACTTTTATAAAAATCTGTTTTTGCTTTGTCATTATGGGGTATTGTGTGTAGATTGATGAGGAAAATGTTTTATTTAATGCATTTTAGAATAAGGCTGTAACGTAACAAAATGTGGAAAAAGTCAAGGGCTCTGAACACTTTCCGAATGCACTGTACAGTAATAATCATGTAAAAGAGATGGATGCTAGTCTAGTCTGGATGCTAGTCTGGATGCTAGTGACAACAGGCCAGGTTCAAAAGGTAAAAGACTGGAAGTTTAAAACCAGGGTAATGGGTCAGTGGGGCTGGTATTTAAAGGTCTTAAATTGGAGCGAGTCGCAAAGACAAAGAGATGGGGCACCATTTTTCAGCGTTGTATCCTTTTGCTGTGTTATGACAACTTTCATATTCAGTTACATCTCTTTATGTACCCATTCCCTGCCATCCAAAATAATTGTAATAGACTAGCACTAGTAGAAGAACATACTATAAACTCTCTGTTTCATCAGAGCATGGAACACCTATTCAAAAATGTTCTCTGTCAAAGGTTCATTGTTAGCCTGAAGAAATGTCAAATAGGGTATAGATGTAGTCATACACAGCAGGTGGCATGACAAATTGCTGTTCAAATACCAAATGATGAAGAGAAAGTGGAATAGAAATGCCAAAACAAAGAAGCAGCCTGATGCCCTGAATTCTGTTAAATTAGGCCTTCCAAAAAAACAGGAACCTGTAAACTTGACTTTACAGACAGAAAATTAAAGGGAAGTCAAATCGGGCCAGTACAAGTAGGTTGATTCCCAGACTTTAAACGCTACTTGAATAAGTCATGTACCTCGTCTACTGGGGTTGGCAAAGGTCCTCCTATTCTTTAAATTCCTGTCACTCTGGGGGGGGGGGGGGGGGGGGGGGTCAAATGCAGGCACTATCCTCCTCAGTGAATTTCTTAAAAATAGTAAAACCTAAAAAAAAGTTATCCATTATAGATAAAACTATACTAAATATATTCACGGCACCAAATAATTTATTAAAACACACTGTTTTGCAAAGAAGGTCTACAGTAGCCTCAACAGCACTCTGTAGGGTAGCACTATGGTGTAGGCGGAGGACAGCTAGCTTCCATCCTCATCTGGATACATGGACTTCAATACAAAATCTAGGAGGCTCATGGTTCTCACCCCCTTACATAGACTTACGCAGTAATTATGACAACTTCCGGAGGACGTCTCCAACCTGTCAGAGCTCTTGCAGCATGAATTGATAAGCTGTCCACCCAATCAAAGGATCAGAGAATGAATCTAATACTGAAAGTATAAGCTACAGCTAGCTAGCGCCTCAGTGCATAAAATGTGTTGAGTAGTTGACTCAAAGAGAGAGAAAGACAATAGTTTAACAATATTGAACAAAAAAATGAAGAAGCAAGAGAGAGAGAGCTATAGCTATATGTGAGTCACCACCTGGTCTTATGTAGAAAAATTTGAAATGGTGTTTTTTACATTGGATAAAAGTAGAGACTCAGATCTACAAAATGGTATATCATACACTGCATCGTTGAATGTTTTGGTATCTAGTGAAGAGCTCTTCTTTGTCTACACCCATACAGCATTGTTCACACCCTCTTAAGCTTTAGCCCCACCCATCTTGTTTCGCCCTCAGAGCGCACACTTGGCGCTCTGGCCGATGATTTGTTTACCTATGGATAACATGAAAACAGCCTAACCAGCTCTGCTTGCAACAATTTCATTACGCTTTTTTGCAAACCTTTACTGACACTGGCCATATTCAACATGTGTTGTATACTTTAGCTTAAGACATGTAGCTAGCTAGCTAAGTAAACAAGGAACCTAGCTAGGTAAACAACGTGTAAGATCACACACGTCACGTAACGCTACCTAACGAGCCAGCCAGCTAAAGTTAGCTAGTTAAACAACAATGAACATAGTGCCAAATCATGTCGTTACTACACTGCATGAATATGCTGGGAGCTAACCAACCAGGTAGCTAACATTAGGCTTTAACTAGCAAAGCAAAAAGCTCTGGGATACGAAAAATAACATCAGCTAAGGAGCCAGCCAGCTAACGTTATCTAGTTACAGTTGAAGTCGGAAGTTTACATACACTTAGTTTGGAGTCATTAAAACTCGTTTTTCAACCACTCCACAAATGTCTTGTTAACAAACTATAGTTTTGGAAAGTTGGTTAGGGCATCTACTTTGTGCATGACACAAGTAATTTTTCAAACAATTGTTAACAGACAGATTATTTCACTTATAATTCACTGTATCACAATTCCAGCGGGTCAGAAGTTTACATACACTAAGTTGACTGTGTCTTTAAACAGCTTGGAAAATTCCAGATTATGTCTTGGCTTTAGAAGCTTCTGATAGGCCAGTTGGCATCATTTGAGTCAATTGGAGGTGTACCTGTGGATGTTTTAAGGCCTACCTTCAAACAGTGCCTCTTCGCTTGACATCATGGGAAAATAAAAAAAAAATCAGCCAAGACCTCAGAAAAAATTGTTGACCTCCACAAGTCTGGTTCATCCTTGGGGGCAATTTCCAAACGCCTGAAGCTACCATGTTCATCTGTATAAACAATAGTACGCAAGTATAAACAGCGTAGGACCACGCAGCCGCCATACTGCTCAGGAAGGAGACGCATTCTGTCTCCTAGAGGCAAACGTACTTTGGTGCGAAAAGTGCAAATCAATCCCAGAACAACAGCAAAGGACCTTGTGAAGATGCTGGAGGAAACAGGTACAAAAGTATCCAAATCCACAATAAAATGAGTCCTATATCGGCATAACCTGAAAGGCCGCTCAGCAAGGAAGAAGCCACTGCTCCAAAACCGCCATAAAAAAGCCAGACTACGGTTTGCAACTGCACATGGGGACAAAGATTGTACTTTTTTTGAGAAATGTCCTCTAGTCTGATGAAACAAAAACAGAACTGTTTGGCCATAATGACCATTGTTATATTTGGAGGAAAAAGGAGGACGCTTGCAAGCCGAAGAACACCATCCCAACCATGAAGCACGGGGGTGGCAGCATCATGTTGTGGGGGTGATTTGCTGCAGGAGGGACTGGTGCACTTCACAGAATAGATGTCATCATGAGGGAGGAAAATTACGTGGATATACTGAAGCAACGTCTCAAGACATCAGTCAGGAAGTTAAAGCTTGGTCGCAAATGGCTCTTCCAAATGGACAATGACCCCAAGCATACTTCCAAAGTTGTGGCAAAATGGCTTAACGACAACATAGTCAAAGTATTGGAGTGGCCATCACAAAGCCCTGACCTCAAACCTATAGAAAATGCAGACAGAACTGACAGTGTGTGCGAGCAAGGAGGCCTACAAACCTGACTCAGTTACACCAGCTCTGTCAGGAGGAATGGGCCAAAATTCACCCAACTTATTGTGGGAAGCTCGTGGAAGGCTACCTGAAACGTTTGACCCAAGTTAAACAATTTAAAGGCAACGCTACCAAATACCAATTGAGTGTATGTAAACTTCTGACCCACTAGAAATGTGATGAAAAAAATAAAAGCTGAAATAAATCATTCTCTCTACTATTATTCTGACACTTCACATTCTTAAAATAAATCCTAACTGACCTAAAACAGGGAATTTTTTACTAAGATTAAATGTCAGGAATTGTGAAAAATGTTGTTTAAAGGTATTTGGCTAAGGTGTATGTAAACTTCCGACTTCAACTGTAGATAACAGTACACTAGCTTGAAATGAAACCACTTTGTCATAATTAGAAATATGTTGTATTTGAAAATGTAGCTAGCTAACGCTAGACTAGCTTACCTGTATACATCATCATGCATGATGGACGCGTCTCCCTGTCATGGATGCCATGCCACAGTTGCCCTTAGTTTGAAGATGTAATCGGGAGACAGGTGTTTTCTCCATCTCTTTAGCTATCATACTCTAATTCCACTGATTTCAAAACTTGGTCCTCCAGAAAGTGGAGAGCAACACTTAGCTATGCAGCTCTACTACACAATACATTTTTTTTTAAAGCCGCGTTTGACAGGATTACCAACACAGACTGACCAGCTCAATTAGACAGAAGTCTTCTATATGGCAGACCAATCCGAACTCCTCTCTCGGCATGTCCAGCCCACTCATTATCTCAGCCAATCATGGCAAGTGGGAAGGTTACTCACTTTTTCTGTGGCTTAACCAACAAGGCTCATCATTTAACAATTGTATTCATATTTACAGATGGCATTCAAGTTTGTTATTAAGGCGCATGAAACTTCACATGTTCCAGAAGGCATTTTGGCCCAAAAACGCATTTTGATTTAAAAAAAATGTACGTTAAAATAGCTCTACTGTGAAGTCGTGACTTGCGACATACGCCTAGTTTCCTGAAACGGGTCACATATGTGTTTTTTTTCTTCCATTTTCACTTACTGTAGCTAGCGAATGCAGCTAAGGGATGCTATGTTAGCTAGCTGACTATGGCTATCCAACACTAGAACTCTTTCAAGTAAAGGTAAGCTTTTGGTTTTATTAATTTATTGCCACTGCGGTCAGCCAGGGTAACTGCAAAACTGCTTTCTAACTGTACCCTATACTGCATGATAGTAGCGGGTATCCTAACGTGTTAGTTCTTGTAGCTATGTTGACTAGCTTTGAGATTAGCTAATATGGTGACAATGATGTAGGCTGTGTGTAGCAGTTAGAGGTTATGATATGAAGGTTTGGCTTGGAAATGTTTTTTCGCCTGGCCACAGACCACTGAAGTCCACAAGCGAAGAGAAAGGTGAGAGGAGGAGAGGGGGTAGATGCGGCAAGGAATTCTGTTGAAAAACATATCTTAAACTGAAGCAAATGGAATGAAACGAGAAACACCTGAATTTGTCCAATATAAACTCTTGTTTGCAACTGTTGGACTAATGATTACACCTTAGATCAGCTAGATGCAGGCAAGAGTGTGCAAGGCAGTATTGGATGTGTCACTGTCTGTCATCTTGATTACTCTAATTTTTCTCTTGACCCGTGTACCTATGTTGTAAACTTTCATTCATCAGCTAGATTGTTGCAACCTCATGATAGGTATAGAGAAATTTTTGTATCATGTAGTATCCTAAACCTATTGATGTTACATTGAACTGGGTGAATGGAATATGAATGACAGTCATACAATATGCTGTAATAGAAATAAGGCCATGCTCATAAAAAAAGAGAAATCGTCCTCCCTAAACTTAAACGTCAACGACCGTTACTGGCAGGCACAAAGGGCCCCATAACCTCTCATGGTTACCAAAGAGGTTGAGTGTATTTGTATATTTCTAACAGTCATAATTGAAGTGATCCATGAATGGCATGCCCTAGCAAAGCCCCTGCACAAAACTAAAATCCATGTATTCTGTGTTTGAGTGTTGACAGACATCAGCAGTTCATTTTAATATGCCAAGTCAGTCTGCATTTTGAATTCATCACAAAATTCTCCAGACATATTTGATCCATTAACTATTACCTGGAAGTAAAAAAACAAAAACATTGTTATTGTCCCACCAGGGAAATTCATTGTGCAACCAGGGGTTCACAACACACAGCATGCAGGCATATTACCAAAGCTGTTCATTTTATTCTGTTCAAACAGACCCCATTTCAAAGGAAACAAGCGCTCATTAAGATTAGGTGTGGCTAATTAGTGGGCGAGGTCAACAAACCTGAACAAGATAGAGGATAGAGATTGTTTTGTTGATGCTGAGAACTGTATGTACGTTTTTAAATAACCTTCTTGGAACGTTCTCTGAACGTTAATGTTTTCTTGTGGTTTTTATGGAAAGTTTTCTTAACGTTCTTTGAGAACATTACTTTAAATAGAACCATGAGGAAACCTGTAGAAAATGTTATGCTGAAGTAATGAAATTCCCACAGAAGAACTTTGTTTCTTAACATTCATAAAACAGTTTGAGAACATGGCTTTAAATAGAACCATGAAGAAACCTGTAGGAAACGGTATGCTGAAGTACTGAAATTCCCACAGAATAACATTGCTTCTTAATGTTCTCTAAACTATTTGAGAACATTCCAAATGTCAAACCAGTTGTAAAATTTTCCTAGAACATTGCCAAAATTGAAATTAAATCGAACCATATTTGAACTTTTAGGAAACATTCCGTTAAAGTAATGAAACAAAAAGAAAACTACTTTTTTTGTCAAGAATGTTCCAAAGCCAAGCAACTATCCTGCACCATTCCCAGAAAGTTGTGGGAAGGTTGTATGCAAAATAACCATAGGACAACCACCCTGTCACCATCCTCTAAGAAACATAAGGTTCTCAGAGCGTTAGCTAGCTGGGTAAACACCACACTTGACGGAAAACACAGTTTTAACATGTAAACAAATTGATCAGTCTTGCCTCTAGATTGGAGAGATTGCTTCAAGTAAGGGCTGTCTATACACCAACCACACTATATTAAATGAGTAACAAGTGTTATGTACTGTATGACCTGACCTCACTCATCGATCTATATTTCCTTCAAACAATGTAATGATGAATGACCTATGTTTAGGAAGACATATTGAGAAGTAATTGTCTCTATTCTAATAACATCATTGTATAGTACTGTATAGGTAATATACAACCCTGAGCTGCTACAGCCATTTGATTCTATACTGAACAAAAATATAACAATTTCAAATATTTTAATGAGTTACATTTCATATAAGGAAATCAGTCAATTCAAATAAATTCATCAGGCCCTAATCTATGGATTTCACATGACTGGGCAGGGGTGCAACCATAAGTGGGCCTGGGAGGGCATAGGCCACCCACTGGCGAGCCAGACCCAGCTAACCAGAATTAGTTTTTCCTCACAAAACGGCTTTATTACAGATAGAAATACTCCTCAGCACCCCCTCAGACGATCTCACAGGTGAAGAAGCCGGATGTGGAGGTCCTGTGCTGGTGTGGTTACACGAGGTCTGTGGTTGTGAGGCCGGTTGGACGTATAGCCAAATTTTCTAAAACGACGTTGGAGGCAGCTTATGTTAGAGAAACAAACATTCAATTCTCTGGCAACAGCTCTGGTGGACATTCCTGCAGTCAGTATGCTAATTGCATGCTCCCACAAAACTTGAGACATCTGTGGCATTGTGTTACGCAACAAAACAGCACATTTTAAAGTGGCCATTTATTGTCCCCAGCACAAGGTGCACCTGTGCAATGATCATGCTGTTTAATCAGCTTCTTGATATGTCACACCTGTCAGGTGAATGGATTATCTTGGCAAAAGAGAAATGCTCACTAAAAAGGATATAAACAAATTCGTGCACAACATTTGAGAGAAATTGTTTTTGTGTGTATGGAACATTTCTGGGATTTTTTATTTCAGCTCATGAATCATGGGGACTAACACTTTAAATGTTGCGTTTATCTTTTTGTTCAGTGTATTATGAATGACTTGTTGTAACGCATCAGCCATTATGCTGTGGTGCTTCCGGTGAGTATTTCATCTTATCTCAAAAGAGGAGGGTACAAGAACTAAGATCAAAAAACATGTAGAGAAAGAAAGATGGGAAAATAAATTGAACAAATTTGGAAAAGAGGGAGGGAGAGGGAAGGAGAGCGGGAGATGAGCCATTTAGTGGCTTACATAAGGAAGCCTCTCCTGCCACCACCCTTATTGCCCTAATAAGCATAGTGACCACAGCATGGTCAAAATAACTCTAACCTGCATGAGGTATTTTTCTATCTGGGCTGTTGGTGTGGGGGTGAAAAGACCTACAGCCACTGACACACCAGACACTCCTGTCTGTCTGTCTGGCCCCTGCTCTACAGACAAGGGGTAGCTGGTATCTCTGACCTCCAAAACAAAAACATAAGGGGGCACTGAAGTGAGCCCTGAGGTGAGGTCTGAGGTGAGTTGAGTTTGAGTGCGTGTGTGCATGACAAAGAGAGCTGCACCTCTCTCTCTCTCCTCTTGAGTGACACACTGTTGACATTCGAGGACACTTGATTACAATGTAGCCAGGCTAGATGGTATCCACTCAGTGCTACATCTCACTCATCTCAATCACTTCAACCATGTTCAACAAGAGCCCAATATCATGCACAGTGCTGAATGAGATTACTAACAACTGCTGTGGGGGAGATAAAAAGACCACTTGAACAGAAACAGTAGGGATTCAAACTGTAGAACCCAGTTCCAACATTTGAATATAAAAATAGATTTTATCAAACAAAACTATGCTACATTTTATCTCTGGGACCCTCAGGATGACAAATCCGAGCAAGATTACTGAATGTAAGTACATTATTTACCTTCAGAGGTGAATGTATCAAACTAGTTGCTGTGATAAAAGTGTTTTGTTGTTGTGCACTCGCCTCAAACAGTAGCATGGTATTTTTTCACTGTAATAGCTACTGTAAATTGGACAGTGCAGTTAGATTAACAAGAATTTAAGCTTTCTGCACATATAAGACATGTATATGTCCTGGAAAGTTGGCTGTTACTTACAACGTCATTCTAGTCACATTAGTGCACGTTAGCAACAACCATCCCGGTAAAGGGACACCAATCCCGTACCGTAGAGGTTATTTAAGAGCGTTGGGCCAGTAACCAAAAGTTTGCTGGTTCGAATCCCCGAACTGGCAAGGTGGAAAGATCTGCCGTTCTGCCCAGTTAACCCCCCACCACCACCACCGCACACCTCTCAGATTCAGAGGGGTTGGGTTAACTGCGAAATACACATTTAATTTGAATGTATTTAGTTGTGCAGGTATCCCCTTTCCCTTACACAACCTTGGATTTGGATGGTGAAAGTAAGCCTGGTCCTATTTGTTTGTGCAGCCAATTCCTCTGGTCATTGACAGACTGCAGGCTATAGGCCAAAGTGTATGTTTGTATTTGTGGCTCAATGCTAAATACCAGCGGTAGGTTAAACCCCTAACCCTAGCTCCACCTCTAACCCTCAACAAAACCCTAACCCTAGTTTTATGTCCACACAATGGCTCAACCCTAACCTTAACTTGTTGGGGATAGGGGGCAGTATTTGCACGGCCGATTAAAAAAACGTACCCGATTTAATCTGGTTACTACTCCTGCCCAGTAACTAGAATATGCAGTTTCTAAAACTGTTTGAATGGTGTCTGTGAGTATAACAGAACTCATATGGCAGTCAAAACCCTGAGACAAATCCTAACAGGAAATGGAAATCTAATGTGTGGAATCACTTCAAACCTTTGCCATTGAAACACACAGGCACTTATTAATCATTTAGCACTTCCTAAGGCTTCCACTAGATGTTGACAGTCTTTACAAAGTGGTTTGAGTCTTCTATGGTAGAAACTGACCCAAAGAGAGGCTTGGGAAGTTGGTCACAGGGGGAGGGCTATTACTACTATGACGCGGGCGCCCATGGGAAACCTTTTGTTCCGAAACGTTTAGTAAGACAATGCAATCGTCCGCCTTGAATATTATTGAAGCTCTGGTTGAAAAAGGCCCTAAAGATTTATGTTATACAATGTTTGACATGTTTGAACGAACGTAAATATATATTTTTTGCACATTCGTGACGACAAGTCTCACGCGCTTCAGTACATTATGACTAGCCTTCGGAACGCACTAACAAGAAGGAACTATTGGGACATAAATTACTTTTTCGAACAAAACTACATTTGTTGTGGACCTGGGATTCCTGGAAGTGCCTTCTGATGAAGATAATCAAAGGTAAGGGAATATTTACAATAGTATTTTTGATGGTTGATGGTTCCAAGATGGCGTTAACATGTATCGCCTAGCCTATTTTTCTGAGCATACCACGTCGTTTATTGCAAAGTGTGATTCCCAGTAAAGTTATTTTTAAATCTGGCAATGCGGTTGCATTCACGAGATGTTAATCTATAATTCTTTGAATGACAATATTACATTTTAACAATGTTTTCGAATAGTAATTTTGTAAATTGTAGCGCTGATTCACCAGAAGCATTTGAGGGAGAAAAAAATTCTGAACATCACGCGCCGATGTAAAATGCTGTTTTTATATATAAATATGAACTTTATCGAACAAAAAATGCATGTATTGTGTCCTAGGAGTGTCATCTGATGAAGATTGTCAAAGGTTAGTGCTGCATTTAGCTGTGTTTTGGGTATTTGTGATGCATCTAGTTGCTTTGAAAATGGCAGTGTGATTTTTTTTGGCAGGGTACTCTCCTAACATAATCTAATGTTTTGCTTTTGCTGTAAAGCCTTTTTGAAATCAGACAACGTGGTTCGATTCAGGAGAGGTGTGTCTATAAAATGGTGTAAAATAGTCATATGTTTGAGAAATTGAAGTTATAGCATTTTTGAGGTATTTGTATTTCACGCGATGCGATTCCACTGGCTGTTGACTAGGGTGGGACGCAAACGTCCCACCTTGCCCAGACAGGTTAACCCTTCCCCACATGTGCCAGATCTTGAATCCAGGTGGACTCATGTCCTGGAGGCAATGTTTATATTTTCTTTGTGTGTGTGATGTTTTAAAGTCCAGGTAAACTGTGGACAACTAGCCCTGACTGGAGGGGAAAAATGCTTCATGGAGTTTCATTGGAGTCTAATTAGAGTCAATATAAAAACCAGTGGGGAGAGGCTTGGGGAAGGGTAAACACATGAAAAACAAATACCTGGGCCTGTTCAGGAGGACACACCAGAGGAAAACATATTCCTATGAAAATCAGAGTCATGTTCATTAGGAATCCCACAGAAGAAAATGGATTGAAACAGGGTAAATCTATCAAATGATTCTATCAAAGTAAAATGAGTCACTGATTAAAACTGTTGATTATTAAAAAGCTATTGTAAATGCAGAATGGTTCTCCGTTATTTTGACTGTTTGGTTGTTGTAACCTCAGACCCCGCGCCAGAACAAATCAGTTGGATGGGATTTCCGTAGGTGGGCCCATTTTTTCACGAGACCTCCTATGTGTGTACACCCCTGCACGCATTGTTTAAATTGCTGTAATAGTAAAGACCATAGGCAACTCGTGAGTTTCAAGTTTGGGGAAGCTTGCAATTTATCCTATCATATTTATATATAAGCTATGCACATTTTTGTGGGAACAGTTAAGCAATAAGGCCTGAGGAGGTGTGGTATGTGGCCAATATACCACGACTAAGGCCAATATACCACGGCTGTTCTTACGCATGACACAACGTGGAGTGCCTGGACACAGCCCTTATCCGTGGTATAGTAGCCATATATCACAAACCCCTGAGGTGCCTTATTGCTATTATAAACTGGTTACCAACGTATTTTAGAACAGTAAAAATACATTTTTTCTCATACCCGTGGTAGACGGTCTGATTTCCACGGCTGTCAGCCAATCAGCATTCAGGGCTCGACCCACCCAGTTTATAATTTCATTCAAATAATAACGTTTTCCTTTCTCAAAATCATTGGCACGTGCTTAATCAAACAAATCAGAAGTCAAATTATAAACATCGAAAAGTTCAAATAAAAAATGCAGAGAGCACAAGCCACTGTGGACAGACTTGCTAGCTACGTTAGCTAGCTAGCTGGGATTTTCTACAAGGAATCTGCCTCCCGAAAAAGCTTCTCCCAAGCGTGACACCTACTCCCGTTGCCTGCTGCACTGCTGCTTGGATTCCACCTGGCGATCTTTTAACTGTCTGCCTTGGCCTGTCTCCCCGTGATCCTTCAATGCGCCTATCATCCACGCAATCTCCAAAATAAAACAGCCACAGGACAACTTTGTTTGGATGTTGTAAAGGACCATTCGCAGAAACTGAAGAGATATAGCTAGCTAATGACCTCCTTTTGCACATGGAAAAAAACAGTGGACAGAGACTTGCTAGCTACGTTAGCTAGCTAGCTGGGATTTTCTACAAGGAATCTGCCTCCCCGAAAAAGCTTCTCCCAAGCGTGACACCTACTCCCGTTGCCTGCTGCACTGCTGCTTGGATTCCACCTGGCGATCTTTTAACCGTCTGCCTCCCCCTGTCAGGTACAGGTACCCCTGCCTACTATTTATTTATTTTATCTCATACTTTTATAGCCTACTGGACTCACAGAGAGCTACTCTCTCAAGATATCTTTTTGGGGCGAGTAGCCCTTTGAAGTTACAAATAGCTAGCCATTCATGTGGGCCAGCAAAGGAATATTGGTGTCTCAGAGGGGTCTTTGGCTTGGTTTGGTAACTACCTCCCTCAAAGAGTGCAGTGTATAAAGTCAGAACATCTGCTGTCTCAGCCACTGCCTGTCACCAAGGGAGTATCCCAAGGCTCGATCCTAGGCCCCACGCTCTTCTCAATTTACATCAACAACATAGCTCAGGTAGTAGGAAGCTCTCTTATCCATTTATAGGCAGATGATACAGTCTTATACTCAGCTGGCCCCTCCACGGATTTTGTGTTAAACGCTTTACAACAAAGCATTCTTAGTGTCCAACAAGCTTTCTCTAGGTAGTGGTAGTTAGCACACCAGGCCAAAGACCCCTCAGAGACACCAATACTTCTTAGCCGGCCCACAAGAATGAAATTGTCTACCATATCAAAAATAAAAAGAGCAGCACAACATTGCTTAGAATCAAGGGCAATGGTGACATCATTTGGAACCTTTACGGTTGCAGTGACACATCCATAACTTGAGCGGAAACCAGATTGCATACCAGAGAGAATATTTTAGACATCAAGAAAGCCAGTCAGTTGATTATTGACAAGTTTTTCCCAACACTTGATAAATTTGCAAAATATAAATTTGCCTATAACAGTTAAGATCAGGTTGATCTCCCCCTTTAAATAAAGGACGCACCATGGCTGCCTTCCAAGCAATGGGAACCTCCCCAGAGAGGAAAGACAGGTTAAAAAAGTGAGAGATAGGCTTGACGATAATAGGGGCTGCAACCTTAAAGAAGAAAGGGTCTAATGATCCTCTGTGGCTAAGTCATGCTCCCTGGTGAAGTATTTTGAATGGTTTTATTTAGACAGCAGTAATTATAAAATTTTGGCAAAACTTCAATTTACTTTCGGGAAATCCAGCATCCTTACAGTGCTCTGTGCACCTGCCAACTTTCCTTTCCAATTCCCAAGAGGCTGAAACCAGGGATATGTATATAATGACGAGATGCTCATGTCTCCACCCTAACAATAGGAGTCGTCGTCCCAAAGGCGGGAAGGCAGGCAACAAGCTTAGGTCTGCATATTATTTCCATGGAAATGCATTGGGCTTATACTGGACAGATGTTGGCGAGAGTGAGCCCTCTCGCTTCACCTTTTCCTCTGCTGAAACTATACTGCTCAAAAAAATAAAGGGAACGCTTAAACAACACATCCTAGATCTGAATGAAAGAAATAATCTATTGAAATACTTTTTTCTTTACATAGTTGAATGTGCTGACAACAAAATCACACAAAAATAATCAATGGAAATCCAATTTATCAACCCATGAAGGTCTGGATTTGGAGTCACACAAAATTAAAGTGGAAAACCACACTACAGGCTGATCCAACTTTGATGTAATGTCCTTAAAACAAGTCAAAATGAGGCTCAGTAGTGTGTGTGGCCTCCACGTGCCTGTATGACCTCCCTACAATGCCTGGGCATGCTCCTGATGAGGTGGTGGATGGTCTCCTGAGGGATCTCCTCCCAGACCTGGACTAAAGCATCCGCCAACTCCTGGACAGTCTGTGGTGCAACGTAGCGTTGGTGGATGGAGCGAGACATGATGTCCCAGATGTGGTCAATTGGATTCAGGTCTGGAGAACGGGCGGGCCAGTCCATAGCATCAATGCCTTCCTCTTGCAGGAACTGCTGACACGCTCGAGCCACATGAGGTCTAGCATTGTCTTGCATTAGGAGGAACCCAGGGCCAACCGCACCAGCATATGGTCTCACAAGGGGTCTGAGGATCTCATCTCGGTACCTAATGGCAGTCAGGCTACCTCTGGTGAGCACATGGAGGGCTGTGCGGCCCCCCAAAGAAATGCCACCCCACACCATGACTGACCCACCGCCAAACCAGTCATGCTGGAGGATGTTGCAGGCAGCAGAACGTTCTCCACGGCGTCTCCAGACTCTGTCACGTCTGTCACGTGCTCAGTGTGAACCTGCTTTCATCTGTGAAGAGCACAGGGCGCCAGTGGCGAATTTGCCAATCTTGGTTTTCTCTGGCAAATGCCAAACGTCCTGCACGGTGTTGGGCTGTAAGCACAACCCCCACCTGTGGACGTCGGGCCCTCATACCACCCTCATGGAGTCTGTTTCTGACCGTTTGAGCAGACACATGCACATTTGTGGCCTGCTGGAGGTCATTTTGCAGGGCTCTGGCAGTGCTCCTCCTTGCACAAAGGTGGAGGTAGTGGTCCTGCTGCTGGGTTGTTGCCCTCCTACGACCTCCTCCACGTCTCCTGATGTACTGGCCTGTCTCCTGGTAGCGCCTCCATGCTCTGGACAGTACGCTGACAGACACAGCAAACCTTCTTGCCACAGCTCGCATTGATGTGCCATCCTGGATGAGCTGCACTACCTGAGCCACTTGTGTGGGTTGTAGACTCCGTCTCATGCTACCACTAGAGTGAAAGCACCGCCAGCATTCAAAAGTGACCAAAACATCAGCCAGGAAGCATAGGAACTGAGAAGTGGTCTGTGGTCCCCACCTGCAGAACCACTCCTTTATTGGGGGTGTCTTGCTAATTGCCTATAATTTCCACCTGTTGTCTATTCCATTTGCACAACAGCATGTGAAATTTATTGTCAATCAGTGTTGCTTCCTAAGTGGACAGTTTGATTTCACAGAAGTGTGATTGACTTGGAGTTACATTGTGCTGTTTAATTGTTCCCTTTATTTTTTTGAGCAGTGTATATCACCGAAGAAAGCACCCGAGCGAACGAAACAGCGCCCCTCTATATGTCGCCTATATAACTGCTGTCTGGACAAAAATAGTATGACATGCCATACTATTTTGGTCCAGACAGCACCAGATACTGTACATTGTCAAACATACTGATATGGCCTGTGTCATGACACTGTACCCTCCATCAGTCTTCACTTGCTGCAACATTTCACTCATTCAGCAATACTCCCTCAATGGGCCAGAAGGTTATGTCACAATGTGGGACCTTAACTGGTCTGAGACTGACAGAGGCTAATGTGCCTTTGGCTTAGGCCATGTGGCTCTGCTGGTATTACAGCGCTTTAGCAACACCGTGGGAAGACTGCGAATAGTTTTATGAACCTCAGAAATAGCCTGCCCTGTGCTAACAGCATGTGGATTTGTAATTAAAATACAAGCTCATTCCCATGTAAGGATTGTCTGTCGATTTTACGGTATTACTGGTAAAAAATTATATCCACACGCACACACACAATTCATGACCCAGTTTTTAGTTGGGGAACAACACTTTTACTTAGATGTGGTGTAAGCTAAGACATTTGAATCTATTCTAGTGATTTCATTTGATAGGATTTGATTACAGATTCATGTGCTTTTCTTTAACGTTGACAGCCGGTCAATCTATTCATAATCCATAATTCATAGATAGAAGTGTTGTTGTTGAAATGACTCTTGGCAGAATAAACATGAACCTGGGGCATGTTAGTCATCCTAGTTTAGTGCTGTGTTTTCCCTACAATGTGACATAACAAGTAAAAATGGATTGATACAATAATATAAGTGAACAACAATGTCATTTGTGACTCTTCATTTCTTCATAAACTCATGAATAAATTCAGACATGGATTTTCAAACTGAACAGCGATAGCTATCCACCATCTACAGGACAGTAGAATATATTTCAGCAAAACATGTCCAGCAGCATGGTATGTGCCTCTCACGCTTAGTGTGATTATTATTAGGCTACCCTTTTCACTCTGTGGCACTGGACAATAATTTAACAACATTCCTCATTCCCCTTTTAGCATCATATTCTCCAGAGCAGCTGTGAAGGAAGTATATGTTGCCAGGATATGACAGACCAGATGTATGCTATATGTCGTGACCTTTGTGTTGTGTTATATCTGGGGGATAACTGCAAGATGGCTAAGAGAAAACAGCGGATCATGGTCTTCTGGCCTGATCACTCATCTAGTTTGAAAGCACATTAAGAAGTTACGTCAAGAATAATATGTATGTTTGTACGTGAAGAGCAACGGTGTGGTTATCCGAATATGAAAAGAGAGTATAGCAGAAGGGAGGCAAATCAGGTCTGTTAGGACAACGCATATGGAATGCTGCATGGAAATACAAGTTGCATATGTTGAGTGGAGAGTGGAGTAGTACCGTAGTCATTGTTCTAATCTCGACAGTCTTTTGGCACCATCTAGTGTTTCATTACTGCTACACTGCCTTGTGGATGAAATGAATGGCATTGCGCCGCAATGAATGCATCTTTATGGATTTCTTCACTCTCATCTAGAAAACAACTCAACTGTACATCCTGGTTTTCTATGCTTATATTGTTTAAATGTTTACATTAAAACATATCAGTGCCATACAAAAATTGTATAAATAGTCCATGCTTTACTTGATCAATTATTTAGGTCAATGGTCATTAACAATAGATACAAATATTGATAAGTCCGGGGCCTTAGCGAGAACAAAAATCCTGTTACAAAGCGGACAAAAACATTACATTTGGTACAAACATTCCTCAGGTTATATGAAAACATCCCAGAAGGGTTGCTCATTTCAAAATGATCCAGGAAGCAGAATTCAAAATGGCCACCAATGGAGACGATAATAAATCCATAGTCATATTTAAAACAGTGACATTTTCAATAACAAAAAACAAGTAATAATACATCAAATGTATTCTTAAGTTCTGATTAGTGAAGAAGAAAAAGGACTTAGGGCCCTGGTTCACGTGCCAGCACAATGGCATAATGAAGTGTATGACAATCCAACATCCTGGAATCGACACTTCTGGAAACAGAAGGGGTCACTTTTACAGCTACACCACAGGAGTTCTCTGCAAGTGTTGTCAGTCTCTGGTAAGAGTTTCCTCAAAGGTGTCCAGGAATCAACTGTTTTAGCCCATCCAAAACTTTCTGGTGAAGGTGCAGATTGAATGGTTTTCAGACTTGTTGACCAAACGCTTGTTTGATAAACTGCTTGGTTTGCATGGTGCAGCAGTGCAGCTTGTGTTGGGGTATGTTCCCCATTGAAAATTACCTATTGGAGAAGAGATCCTTCTTCAGATCAGTGGCACAATCTAGGCTGTTGTCTTGTCATAGAGAACACAGGTGTATCTCTCAAGCAAAGTGAACGAATCCAGATCAAGGTATGAAATGGTTCAGCTGCCATCGAAACAAAGGCATTAGTCACCTCTGGAAATGACTTCCATGCTGTCTTTTTGCCCTTTCCGTGAAACCTTGAAGTTGTATAACAACCTGTGAATGCATAGAAGTGCACCCTTTTAAATATTAATTAATACATCCGAAAGATCACCTCTACCAAACGTGACGCTTCAATCCGCTCCATAAGTGTGCAGTGGTGGAGGAAGTACTCAATTGTCATACTTGAGTAAAAGTAAAGATACTTTAATAGAAAATGACTTAAGTAAAACTCACCCAGTAAATTACTACTTGAGTAAAAGTATCTGATTTTAAATGTACTTAAGTACAGTGGTGGAAAAAGTACTTAATTGTCATACTTGAGTAAAAGTAAATGCAATACATCAAATTCCTTGTATTAAACAAACTAGACGGTACAATTTCCTTAATAATTTTTAGACAGACAATTTACAAACACAGAATTTGTGTTTAGTGAGTCTGCCAGATCGGAGGCAATAAGGATGACAAATCTGTTGCAGCTCAAGTCAACATGCAAAACCCTCAATGCTCTCTCTATGGGCTGGCTGGCTAGCTAGCTACACACAATAATATCAAAGTCAATATCAGCATTTGAAGTAGCTTGTTAGCCAACCTGGTCTCAGAGCATTTCGCATTATTCTGTATGTAAATCCGAGACACTCTGTTTGGTATGGTTACTTAACCCCTTTAGCTAAACATCTATCCAGGACCTTAGCATCAAAAAGTGATGAAACCGTTACACAGCAGATAGACAATTTGGTAGAGATGCTCTTTGAGATGTATTAATTGATATTAGAAGGGGTGCCCAAAAATTAAGTGGTGTAAAGTACTTAAAGGAAAGATTCACCCATTTTGAAAGTTATATTGTTTTTGTGCATCTCTGAGAGATGTTCTATCGATTCCCAGCGTCATTTCATGCTTTCATGTGTATCTGAGCTATTGCCTTTCAAGCAGGAAGACATTTGGCTCGTATGGCGTAGTACTGTGATAAAGCCGCTCTCCCTACACTGGAAGTTAATAGGGATACGACTTTTAGATTGTAAAAACGTCTTTCATACATGTCAGATTTCAAAACTGGCCACTGTCATAATGTGGGAGGGTGTCTTCTGTTGAATGAGCGATTGATCGTATTTCTGCAATATACAGTGAGGGAAAAAAGTATTTGATCCCCTGCTGATTTTGTACATTTGCCCACTGACAAAGAAATGATCAGTCTATAATTTTAATGGTAGGTTTATTTGAACAGTGAGAGACAGAATAACAACAACAAAAATCCTGAAAAACACATGTCAAAAATGTTATAAATTGATTTGTATTTTAATGAGGGAAATAAGTATTTGACCCCTCTGCAAAACATGACTTTGTACTTGGTGGCAAAACCCTTGTTGGCAGTCACAGAGGTCAGACGTTTCTTATAGTTGGCCACCAGGTTTGCACACATCTCAGCAGGGATTTTGTCCCACTCCTCTTTGCAGATCTTCTCCAAGTCATTAAGGTTTCGAGGCTGACGTTTGGCAACTCGAACCTTCAGCTCCCTCCACAGATTTTCTATGGGATTAAGGTCTGGAGACTGGCTAGGCCACTCCAGGACCTTAATGGGCTTCTTCTTGAGCCACTCCTTTGTTGCCTTGGCCGTGTGTTTTGGGTAATTGTCATGCTGGAATACCCATCCACGACCCATTTTCAATGCTCTGGCTGAGGGAAGGAGGTTCTCACCCAAGATTTGACGGTACATGGCCCCGTCCATCGTCCCTTTGATGCGGTGAAGTTGTCCTGTCCTCTTAGCAGAAAAATACTACCCCAAAGCATAAAGTTTCCACCTCCATGTTTGACGGTGGGGATGGTGTTCTTGGGGTAATAGGCAGCATTCCTCCTCCAAACACGGCGAGTTGAGTTGATGCCAAAGAGCTCCATTTTGGTCTCATCTGACCACAACACTTTCACCCAGTTGTCCTCTGAATCATTCAGATGTTCATTGGTAAACTTCAGACAGGCATGTATATGTGCTTTCCTGAGCAAGGGGACCTTGCGGGCGCTGCAGGATTTCAGTCCATCTTGGCGTAGTGTGTTACCAACCAGCTGCCTTGAGATCATTGACAAGATCCTCCCGTGTAGTTCTGGGCTGATTTCTCACCGTTCTCATGATCATTGCAACTCCATGAGGTGAGATCTTGCATGGAGCCCCAGGCCGAGGGAGATTGACAGTTCTTTTGTGTTTCTTCCATTTGCGAATAATCACACCAACTGTTGTCACCTTCTCACCAAGCTGCTTGGCGATGGTCTTGTAGCCCATTCCAGCCTTGCGTAGGTCTACAATTTTGTCCCTGACATCCTTGGAGAGCTCTTTGGTCTTGGCCATGGTGGAGAGTTTGGAATCTGATTGATTGATTGCTTCTGTGGACAGGTGTCTTTTATACAGGTAACAAACTGAGATTAGGAGCACTCCCTTTAAGAGTGTGCTCCTAATCTCAGCTCGTTACCTGTATAAAAAACACCTGGGAGCCAGAAATCTTTCTGATTGAGAGGGGGTCAAATACTTATTTCCCTCATTAAAATGCAAATCAATTTATAACATTTTTGACATGTGTTTTTCTGTATTTTTTGTTGTTGTTATTCTGTCTCTCACTGTTCAAATAAACCTACCATTAAAATTATAGACTGATAATTTCTTTGTCAGTGGGCAAACGTACAAAATCAGCAGGGGATCAAATACTTTTTTCCCTCACTGTACCTACATCAAGAAATGTGTAATTTATCAGAGGGGCAACCACATTTCTCATATTTGTCTGCTTCTTCAGTCCAGGATGCATTGCAGCTAACCCTTCCCCTAACCCTTTAACCTAAATTCTAAACTTAACCCTAACCTAACCCCTAGCCTAGCTAAAATTAGCAAGCTAGCTAACATTAGCCACTTAGTTAGAATAAGAACAAAAATGTATGTGTGCACATACTATTTACAAGATATTTACAGATGTTCACTGTTGCAATTCGAACTTTGGTAGCATGTGGTCCTTAAACTCCTCTAGTCCAGCAATATGTGTCTGCCAAAGGTCGTCCACACAATGAAGAAACAAGTGTCCCTTCCAGTGATGTGGAGCTGCCCTTGGACCTGGTGCCAGTAAGAATGGTCTTCAGAGGCGGTAAGACCCTCCCTCTTCCTGGATATAGAAATCCTTCGACTTCACTGCCTTCTCAATGGTAAGGTCCCTTGCACTATAGGGACACTTGACTTCCACCATTGCTGTGGTGCTGACGAGATCATCTGATGCCCTCCTCTTCTGTGCTCCACTTTGCATACAACACTCCAACCAATGATTGTGATCTGAGGACCTTTATTAGCAGCGACGGAGTAATGCGCTTGGCCCTAACCACTACTCCTAAATTGCTGGCCGTCAACTTCCCTCTCCTCATGGTGTGCCAGTTAGAATTGGTGCGCTGTCCGACTGTTGCCTGCAGAATAGCTTCATGCTTCTCCAACGACAACGCCATGCCAGCCAGGATAATTGCATGCCCCAGCGGTTGTTCTTGCTCAGGTTCAAGGAGCCATATCACACTGAACCTGCCTTGGAGATTCCTTAGCCACTGAAGATGTTCCTCCGTGGGCTCTCGGGACAGAGGGTTGTAGTCTACGGCCGGGTACAGGTCCTCTACTGACTGCACCTGGTTGGGCACGGCTAGCTTCCTCCACTCGCATTCCACATCCATACAACCAATATTGTGAACCGCAAAAATAGCCAATGCAGCCGCATGGGGGGCATTTGCATGTGGTAGAGAGAATCCCCTGGTCACCTAGAGACCTGCCAAGAGGAAGGATGTTAAGTGCCACATTCCTTTCAATGCATGACTTTGAACACCTTGAAATGCATTTGTTGTAAGAAATCTGCTATATAAATAAAGTTTGATTTGATTGATGATATTACAGCTGTAGAATATTTAATAAACTGTAATTTTCACATGAGGTCAAGTGCAGTTTTTCCATAAACTTTTAATTGATCGTTTGGGATTTTGTCACTGGACATATCAATCATATAGTGGGAAGGTTCATATAAATCAAGACTGTGTGAATGCATGTACCACCCCGAATAAATAAATACTGTGCCTTTGAAGACTTGTCTCTGGTCATGAAACTACAATAAAGGCTGGATGCCTAAACAAATTCAATTCTGAACATATATACAGTTTTAGATTCATTCTCCTCAATGACTACATTCTAGAGCTGAGTTATCACTCATCTACGTCTGGTATCCGGGGTAATCTAGTTAGTGATTATATAATCGATTAAGTGGCTCTTTCCTGGTAGAATGTTGACAGCAGTATAGAAAACATTGTATTGCTAAGATGCTCAAATGTAACTTAATAGCTACACTCACTGACACAGGATAAACTTAATCCCTCATGCTGGCCCTGACCAAACCAGTAAATTGCCCCTCACTATAGCTGCACTTCTCAACATGGCCAGATTTCCCTTTTAATGCTCTTATACTCATCCTTAAAAAAATGATTTAAGGTCTGAAATAGACACCAATATCGACATACTGCACAAATAATTATCTAGGCTAAGTAAAACCATGTATTTAAAATATATCTATCTATCTATATACTGCTCTGCTAACTATATAGTCAGTGGCAAGCTAAAACCACGATTGGGCACAGGTCTCTGATCGCACTGGTGAATGGTAGCTAACAATGTTGGCTAGAGATGATGTGTAGGAGCTTCCTGCAGGAGTTTTATAGTCTTGCTGAGTTTTATAGTCTGTTGCTAATTAGCATTTCAGATTTTGGAGAGTAAATTGAGGCAAATATATTGATAAAAACTTGTCCGAGAGAGAATTACATGGCTATCAAAATATCACGCCAGGGTAAGTCTACACAAAACACAGACCTTATATGAAGTACTTCTAATATCCCAGATGTAAAAATGAATTGGGAAACAATGATTGGAACCATTACCTGGTTTTACCGCTAGGTTTTATGGATATTATGACGCGTCTACTGTGCTGGACTATATGAAACGTTGGTACCATATAGAATGATAATGGCCTCTATTGGCCAAAAGGCCATTTTAGCACGGGTAGATTCATTGAGGGCTTCCACCATGCTTACAACATTTTAAAGTAGTCAACTGAGTGAAGATTCCTATGGGTTATAGCCTCAATGGCACTCCCCATTCTGTCACAGACACTATAATGGCCAGCCTGGTCTCATAGACTAGATGAAACAAAGTACATTTAAATCTGGGACACTCAAATTAGTATATGTTACATTTGGTATGGCTACATAAAACAGCAGGTTACTTAAGCAGGGCTCGACATTAACACTTGTCCTCTTCCTCTGGGCAAGTAAAATAAATGTTGGACAAGCAGATTATTGGTTTAAGTTGTTCGAAGGGACAATAAAACTAAATCAAGTAAAAATCACAATATCAAACAATTAGGCTACTCCAATCAGAATTGGATCAGAAATGGATCAAAGTGTCCTCCGGATACAATGTTTTGCTCACTGTCCTCCCAATCTCTGCAGAGCTCATTGAAGTATCATTATTGTAGGCCTGCATTGAAAGGCTGGTAATGGCTCACATCAACACCATTATCCCAGAAACCCTAGACCCACTCCACTTTGCATACCGCCCAAACAGATCCACAGATGATGCAGTCTCTATTGCACACCACACTGCCCTTTCCCACCTGGACAAAAGGAACTCCTACGTGAGAATGCTATTCATTGACTACAGCTCAGTGTTCAACACCATAATACCCTCAAAGCTCATCGCTAAGCTAAGGATCCTGGGAATAAACACCTCCCTCTGCAACTGGATTCTGGACTTCCTAACGGGCCACCCCCAGGTGGTGAGGGTAGGTAGCAACACATCTGCCACACTGATCCTCAACATTGGAGCCCCTCAGGGGTGCGTGCTCAGTCCCCTCCTGTACTCTCTGTTCACCCACGACTGAGTGGCCAGGCACGACCCCAACACCATCATTAAGTTTGCAGACCACACAAAAGTGGTAGGCCTGATCACAGACAACGACGAGACGGCCTATAGGGAGGAGGTCAGAGACCAGGGCCGGGTGGTGCCAGAATAACAACCTATCCCTCAACGTAACCAAGACAAAGGAGATGATTGTGGACTACAGGAAAAGGAGGACCGAGCACGCCCCCATTCTCATCGACGGGGCTGTACTGGAGCAGGTTGAGAGCTTCAAGTTCCTTGGTGTCCACATCACCAACAAACTAGAATGGTCCAAACACACCAAGACAGTCGTGAAGAGGGCACGACAAAGCCTATTCCCCCTCAGGAAACTAAAAAGATTTGGCATGGGTCCTCAGATCCTCAAAAGGTTCTACAGCTGCAACATCGAGAGCATCCTGACTGGTTGCATTACTGCCTGGTACGGCAACTGCTTGGCCTCCGATCGAAAGGCACTATAGAGGGTGGTGCGTACGGCCCAGTACATCACTGGGGCTAAGCTGCCTGTCATCCAGGACCTCTACACCAGGCCCTAAATGAAGGCCCTAAAAATTGTCAAAGACCCCAGCCACCCCAGTCATAGACTGTTCTCTCTACTACCACACGGCAAGCGGTACAGGAGTACAGGAGACTATTTGCATTGTGTGCCCCCCCCCCCAAACCCTTTTTTATGCTGCTGCTACTCTCTGTTTATCATATATGCATAGTCACTTTAACTATACATTAATGTACATACTACCTCAATTAGCTCGACCAACCGGTGCCCCCGCACATTGGCTACCCGGGCTATCTGCATTGTGTCCCGCCACCTGCCAACCCCTCTTTTACACTACTGCTATTCTCTGTTTATCATATATGCATAGTCACTTTAACCATACCTACATACAGTGAGGGAAAAAAGTATTTGATCCCCTGCTGATTTTCTACGTTTGCCCACTTACAAAGAAATGATCAGTCTATAATTAAAATGGTAGGTTTATTTGAACAGTGAGAGACAGAATAACAACAAAAAAATGCTGAAAAACGCATGTCAAAAAATGTATAAAATGATTTCCATTTTAATGAGGGAAATAAGTATTTGACCCCTCTGCAAAACATGACTTAGTACTTGGTGGCAAAACCCTTGTTGGCAATCACAGAGTTCAGAGGTTTCTTGTAGTTGGCCACCAGGTTTGCACACATCTCAGCAGGGATTTTGTCCCACTCCTCTTTGCAGATCTTCTCCAAGTCATTAAGGTTTCGAGGCTGACGTTTGGCAACTCGAACCTTCAGCTCCCTCCACAGATTTCTATGGGATTAAGGTCTGGAGACTGGCTAGGTCACTCCAGGACCTTAATGTGCTTCTTCTTGAGCCACTCCTTTGTTGCCTTGGCCGTGTGTTTTGGGTCATTGTCATGCTGGAATACCCATCCACGACCCATTTTCAATGCCCTGGCTGAGGAAAGGAGGTTCTCACCCAAGATTTGACGGTATATGGCCCCGTCCATCGTCCCTTTAGATGCGGTGAAGTTGTCCTGTCCCCTTAGCAGAAAAACACCCCCAAAGCATAATGTTTCCACCTCCATGTTTGACGGTGGGGCTGGTGTTCTTGGGGTCATAGGCAGCATACCTTCTCCTCCAAACACTCTTTGATGCCAAAGAGCTCAATTTTGGTCTCATCTGACCACAACACTTTCACCCAGTTGTCCTCTGAATCATTCAGATGTTCATTGGCAAACTTCAGACGGGCATGTATATGTGCTTTCTTGAGCAGGGGGATCTTGCGGGCGCTGCAGGATTTCAGTCCTTCACGGCATAGTGTGTTACCAATTGTTTTCTTGGTGACTATGGTCCCAGCTGCCTTGAGATCATTGACAAGATCCTCCC
Source organism: Salmo trutta (assembly GCF_901001165.1). NCBI lineage: Eukaryota > Metazoa > Chordata > Actinopteri > Salmoniformes > Salmonidae > Salmo > Salmo trutta. Next base: position 7,469,241 of record NC_042988.1, read on the forward strand.
GTGTAGTTCTGGGCTGATTCCTCACCTTTCTCATGATCATTGCAACTCCACAAGGTGAGCTCTTGCATGGAGCCCCAGGCCGAGGGAGATTGACAGTTATTTTGTGTTTCTTCCATTTGCGAATAATCGCACCAACTGTTGTCACCTTCTCACCAAGCTGCTTGGCGATGGTCTTGTAGCCCATTCCAGCCTTGCGTAGGTCTACAATCTTGTCCCTGACATCCTTGGAGAGCTCTTTGGTCTTGGCCATGGTGGAGAGTTTGGAATCTGATTGATTGATTGCATCTGTGGACAGGTGTCTTTTATACAGGTAACAAACTGAGATTAGGAGCACTCCCTTTAAGAGTGTGCTCCTAATCTCAGCTCGTTACCTGTATAAAAGACACCTTTGAGCCAGAAATCAAATACTTATTTCCCTCATTAAAATGCAAATAAATTTATAACATTTTTGACATGCGTTTTTCTGGAATATTTTGTTGTTATTCTATCTCTCACTGTTCAAGTATACCTATCATTAAAATTATAGACTGATAATTTCTTTGTCAGTGGGCAAATGTACAAAATCAGCAGGGGATCAAATACTTTTTCCCTCTCTGTACTACCTCAATCAGCTCGACTAACTGGTGCCTGTATATAGCTTCACTAAAATGTAACTTAGAAATTGCACTGTTGGTTAGAGCCTGTAAGTAAGCATTTCACTGTAAGGTCTACACATGTTGTATTCAGCACACGTGACAAATAATCTTTGATTTGACAGGCACAAGCACTCTTTCAATCATGCAGTCGCAAGATGAGTGTTTGAGATCAAAGCAAGCCGCGTTTGCACATTTGTTGATAATAATTGCTAGTGAGTTATGACCAGTTATAGCCCATTTTTGGTAAGCAATGAAAATCCTGGAAAGCCATGGTGTGTGCATCACCTGCGTGTGTGCCAGTGGGCTATTGCCAGATGAGAGAGAGACATTTTTGCAGCAAGTAAAATAATGATATACAACAGACTAAATAGATAGCCAATTAAAAAATGTGTGTAATTTGGCTAGTTATCTCGCTAGTGTAACTATTTAGCTATTACAATGCATTAATGTAATTGTCCTGTCTGATGTCCTAAAATAACTTTGCGCTGGCACTCGTGTATAACCACAAATGGCCAGCCAACACACAGTTGATGAATCCAATGCAGCATACTCCGATTGTAAAACCAACTCTCAAGTGCTCAAAATTGGCTTGGATTCTCCTCTATTCAATACAGGCCATGTAATTCTGACAAAGTAAAAAAATATTCTTAGAATAGCCTAATTGACAAGTAACTCATATGCTGTCAAGATCTCCCCTGAACACTGAATATTTTAACCTTACAAATAGATAAACATCTTAGTTAGCTACTTCACCCACTTTAGCAATTTGATCCCTGGTTCATTGAATGAGGGATTTTTTTTTTATAAAGACAAAGTATTTGGCTGTAATTGTAATGTTGTAAGGTGGCCAACTCTCATCCTGGAGAGTCCACGAGAGCTACTGGGTGTGCAGGCTTTTGCTCCAGCCCTGCTTGAACACACCACATTGTAAAAAAAATAAAAAAAATAACAGGACCTTGATAAGCTAAATCTGGGGTGTTTGAGCAGGGTTGGATAAAAATACTGCACATCAAGTAACTCTCCAGATGGAGGGTTGAAGGACCACGTGTTTTATACAGTAGCCTATCAGTGCATTATTTTACTTTTTAGGGGGTTAAGTGCCTTGCTCAAGGCCACAACGGCAGGAGTATCAGAGACCAGCAGCCTTCCATTGTCAATACCAGTGATAATAATGAAGGATATTTTGTGAAGTGGTTCCTTGTATCATACAACACAATTTTCAGTCATCTTTTGGCCCATGGTATTACAGACCTTTTTTGAATTGAGCTTTCAGACAAGTAAAAAAATCTGTCCAATTTACAAGTGGCTAAGAAAGTTAATGTCAGGCCCTGTTAAGGCAAAAATGAAAGGACAGTGGTTGGTAACGTGAACGTCTTGCAACCCAACGGTTGCGTGTTCGATAAGCATCATGGACAACTTTAGCTCATTAGCAACTTTGAAACTACTTACTACGTTTTAGCTACTTAGCATGTTAGCTAACCCTAACCCTTTTAACTAACTCCTAACCTTAACCCAAACCCCAACCCACGTTGGCAACAACAAATTGGAATGAGTAACATATCATACGTTTTGAAATTCGTGACATATTGTAGGAATTGCATTTCGTAACATATCATAAAAAATGGATGATGGACATCCATAAATTAATACATACCATATGAAACGTAACATATCAAACTAAACATAGTGTCTCGGATTTACTTACACTGATATAAAGATCGATCTCTATGGTTGATACACGAGTTTATAGTTCAGCTAACAACAGTTTCGGTTATTTCCGCCGATCTTCGATTCTATTCGTAAACTGATACGTTTGCATCTGTTTCGGATATGTTCGGGAGCTTTCGGCATGGTCGGTAACGGTCGTTGTGTTCAAATCTTCAGAGCTACTTCTGGCCTGGATACTGAACTAAGAAAGGAACTGAAGAAAGAGGGAAACAAAAAACAGTGGACGAGAGAAGGAGCCTGACAACGGAATGACGGTGCTGCAGGAACCTGTTCAGGTAACGAAGCAGTTTGCTATACCAAGAAGAGAACTGTCACATGCAGGACAAGAGGAATGTATTGTGGCCTGCATGGTTACCTCCCTACCAGAAAGGTCCACTACTGCTACACCGAGGCCTGAGAAGAAATGGTTTGGCCTAGCCAGCTAGCAGTCTCCGAATAGTTGCTTAGTTGTTAAAATCGATAAACTAGTGCCTGTTATTCAATATATACCACACAGGGGTACTCTTTAGAACGGCCACTGTCAGTCAGGTATACGAAATTAGATAGCGGTAGGTGCCAGCTAACTAGGTGCTCAGTCATTAGCCATATTTAGCTAGCGACATTAACTCGCTACTAGTTATGGAGCCTCAACATTTGTTTTGAAATTATCTGGTTAATGTTAGTAATCTAGTTAGCTACTGGAAAACTAGACTAACATAACTTGCTAACTTTAGCTAATTAACGTTACTAACTTAGACTATGACAGTAAAGTGAGTTTTTCAAATAACGTTATCTAAATTAACTAAAGTTAGTTAGCTAAACATTACAGCTGATCAGATTGATGATGGTTGACATTATTTCGATGTCATTCTCCCTGCAACATAACATTAGCTAACGCTAAAGTCGTTAAGCTAGCATCTAAGTTAGCTAGTATGTCGACCAAGGTGTAGGTTATTTCAGGTTGTATTGTAAATGGGCATTTTGACAGCTGAATTGAAAATGTTGAAAACCATTGGCTAGTTAGCTAACTACTCAGTGCTAGCTAGCTACATGGATAACTGCTGCCTGCATTGACATAGCGTTTGTTGAACATTTGATGCAGCTAGCTACTTGCCAGCTAGCTACCGTAACCTTAAACATCATCAGATCTGACATAGCCAAGTAACGTTACCTTAACTAACAGCCAAGTACCTCCATTTGAGTTGAGGTACTTAGCTAGACGTTACATTGCTAAGTTATCCTATGGCCACAGATGTTGGTATTGATATCGAACGATGAAATAACGATAGCTAAATGTTTGACACCACGAAAAACTGAAATTCGCCTAGACCAGTGAACCCCCTCAATTTTTTTTTTAAGATAGCATTGTCTGCCCGTCGAATGTAACTAGCTAATGGTTGTTTGCTGTGTCAACATTTCATAGCTATCTAGCTAACAGCCAGCCATAAGATTGAATCGTTTGCTATAATAAGCTGCAAGCTTTGTATTCAGAGAATGTATTATCAACGCATGTGCCATTGATTATTAGTGAGTTGTAAAGCTTGCTGTCAGAGCCACCACCAGATCAGACAATCATAGTAGGCTATGTGACAATATGTAGAGATGCAGATGTGTTTGTTTCTCTCCCTGTGTCTAGGCTGCTGTTTGGCATGCACTAAACCACTATGCCTACAGAGATGCCGTGTTCCTGGCCGAGAGACTATATGCTGAAGGTAATAAAATCTACCCCTCTTGTTTTAAGAAGCTCCTGTCCATGCTGCAGCACAGCTGAGCTCCTCCTCTTTCAGCTTAACATTACTGTGCAGACAACTGTACAGTTCCACCTGATTGCTTTAATCCACACATATACTTCTGAAATGTTTTGACATGATGGTGGCTTGTGGGGCCTGACCGACACATGCAAAACAGGTTTTAGAACACATTGTCATTTCTTATAGAATAGCCTGTAGGCTGTAGTTGCTTTAATGTGGAACGCAAAACACTGCAGTGGACTATTAGGCTATAGCGTAGACGTGAGTCGATCAAAATAACATGTCAAGTATGAACATTGGTCACATGCCAAAAGGAATCTAATGCTGTCAGTGCAAGTCTGAAAATGTCGGAGCCAAATTAATAACATTTATATTTATAACTCCTAGTCATCTGGGATTGTGCTTTTGGTGTTTGTGTGTGTGTCAGAGTATGTATCTGTATGTTAATTTAAGTGCAAATTATGCAAATGCATAATTTGGATGCATCTCTTATCCTCCTCACAGTGCATTCGGAGGAGGCCCTCTTTCTGTTAGCCACATGCTACTATCGTTCAGGAAAGGCCTACAAGGCATACCGCCTTCTCAAGGGGCACAGCTGCACAACGCCACAATGCAAATACCTCCTCGCCAAGTGCTGTGTGGAACTGAGCAAGTAAGGATGTTATTTTGTTTCTGGTGTTTTAGGTCTCATAGCTATGACATTGTGCATGCTTTGAATCCAGAGTGTCTGGATAGCTCCCTCCCTCTTTGACCCCTGTATGCTGACATCAGTGGTCCGGTCTTCTTCTCTTCCCAGGCTTGCAGAGGGAGAGCAGATCCTGACAGGGGGGGTCCTGAACAAACAGAAGAGCCAGGAGGATATCGTCACAGAGTTTGGAGACTCTGCCTGTTTCACATTGTCCCTATTGGGGCAAATCTATTGGTAGGATAACCATGTTCATTACTTCATTGTTGACCAATCTAAAGCATGTTCGGGAACGTTTTCAATTGAGAGTTGATTGCTTGTCTGCTAGCTATCACATAGCAATACCTAATGTTTTACTATGCAACTGAGTGATAGACGTTGCACCCTAGTGAAGAGGGTTGGGCGTAGCAGTGCCTTGATGTTTGTTTGTCGCGATGGACTCGTTTATTGTGTCCTGAAGGAAACCTTGTTAATTCAGCTTCCCATGGTGTTGCTAATGAATTAAAGGGAGCAGAAATTGAGAATTGGAGAGGAGGCATGTCTGTGAATGATACTTGGATGTTACCTTGGTCAATTCAAATGGACTATTTGAATGCATGAAGGGGCTGCAGCAGCCTCCTAAGCAGGGGATGTCCTTTTCTACAGAGATACTGTATTTAGAACATGATGTAAGCTCAACCAGTGGGCTAGAAAGTCCGAGCATTTAATTGTCACTTACTCATGAACATCATGTTACAATTTAGACATGCATGAACCACAATCAAAATGCTGTTGTCTCAATTTCTAAGGTTTAACCATCTCAGAAATCGGACTCTAAACAACAATGTGGTGTGCTGGTATATTTCACAGTGCTGTTGCATTATTACTGTGTGATGTCAGGAAAACCAATGTAGCGGTTAAGCAAAGGTAATTGGTCTGGTATCTAACATGTGTGACTGTAATACAACCATAAATGCCCAGTGAGTGGTTGTTTCCTCTTCTAAATTAGATTTGAGGTACAGGAACAAGCTAATCCTGACAAAGATATTAGCTGGAATGTTCTGAATTAGATTAACGTAACCGGGCGCAATGTGTTTTGTTGTGTGAGGCACGCACGTGCAATATCACCCACATGCGTCACTCAATATCGAGATCATTATTTTCTTCTTCCTTCTGTCTGTGCAGCAAAACGGATCGTCTGGCCAAAGGTTCTGAATGTTATCAGAAGAGCCTGAGTATGAATCCTTTCCTGTGGTCTCCCTTTGAGTCCCTCTGTCAGATCGGTGAGTCAGTCAATCAGCTGGGGTGGGTGGGTGGTAGGATAGTTAGTTATATAATGCATGTTAAGATGATAGAGTAGAATATGTATTTGCATTAACAATAGAGTTTGATTCACTTGTCATTGTAAGACAAACATGAGAAACACTGGTCCTAATCCCATGCATGATGGCAGATCCAAATCTAATTCCCTGACCGGTGCTCAGGCTCAAATCCACTCTTTTCCCTCCCCCCCTTTTCTTAAGCTGATTGTATTAACTTGTATCTTTGTTGTCAGGTGATCGTCCGGACCCAGAGCAGATCTTCAGACTGACATCCCTGCAGTTCTTTAGCGGTGGGAGTGGAGCCCCTCCCCTGTTCCCTATCAGCCCTGCCCACACACCAAGCCACAACATGCCCCACCGCCAGGTGGACACGGTGCTCATGGAGACGCCCCAGGACACTTTAGTACGTCCCTTCGACTCTCCCTCCCCCTGTCCATTTAAACCCAGTATTCCTGTTCATATTTTTCTAAGGCCAGGTTTGGCTCTCTTTACAATGATGGCTTGCATTCCATTGGTGCCAAGATGAGAGTGTTTGACCTGGTGTTTGGTCAGGGGTTGGGACTGAGGAAGAAGGTGATCTGTGAACACTAGGGCTGTAACAGTAAACTTATTCTTACTGAACTGTTTGGTACGGGGACCTCGGTTCGGTCCGCAATGTGAACCCAAATGTATATATATTTTTATATGTACACGGTATACACACTACCGTTCAAAAGTTTGAGTTCACAGAAATATCCTTGTTTTTGAAAGAAACACATTTTTTTTGTCTATTAAAAGAACATAAATTGATCAGAAATACAGTGTAGACATTGTTAATGTTGTAAATGACTATTGTAGCTGGAAACGGATGATTTAAAAAAAAAAAATGTTTACAAAAATTTAAAAAAGGAATATCTACATAGACGTACAGAGGCCCATTATCAGCAACCATCACTCCTGTGTTCCGATGGCACGTTGTGTTAGCTAATCCAAGTTTATCATTTTAAAAGGCTAATTGATCATTAGAAAACCCTTTTGCAATTTTGTTAGCACAGCTGAAAACTGTTGTCCTGATTAAAGAAGCAATAAAACTGGCCTTCTTTAGACTAGTTGAGTATCTAGAGCGTCAGTATTTGTGGCTTCGATTACAGGCTCAAAATGGCTAGAAACAAAATACTTTCTTCTGAAACTCGTCAGTCTATTCTTGTTCTGAGAAATGAAGGCTATTCCATGCAAGAAATTGGCAAGAAACTGAAGATCTCGTATAACGTTGTGTACCTCTCCCTTCACAGAACAGCGCAAACTGGCTCTAACCAGAATAGAAAGGGGAGTGGGATGCCCCGGTGCACAACTAAGCAAGAGGACAAGTACATTAGAGTGTCTAGTTTGAGAAACAGACGCCTCAAGTCCTCAACTGGCAGCTTCATTAAATAGTACCCGCAAAACACCAGTCTCAATGTCAACAGTGAAGAGGCGATTCCGGGATGCTGGCCTTCTAGATAGAGTTTCAAAGAAAAAGACACAATGTAGATTTTCCATAAAAAATCATCCGTTTCCAGCTACAATAGTAATTTACTGTATTGCTGATCAATTTTATGTTATTTTAATGTGAAAAAAAAGTGATTTTCTTTAAAAAACACGGACATTTCTAAGTGACCCCAAACTTTTGAACGTTAGTGAATATACACAAACAGTACCAGTCAAATTTGGACACCTACTTATTCAAGGGTTTTTCTATACTATGAAGTAACACATGTGTAATCAAGTAGAAACCAAAAAAGTGTTAAACAAATCAAAATATATTTGAGATTCTTTAATGTAGTGCCTTAGACCGCTGTGCCACTCGGGAGGCCCCAGGACCTCCAATTTTTGAGTGAACCTGAAAAATGGGATAAATCTGAAACCTGGAAAAACTAAATGAAACCAGACAAAAAAATAAAACAGATTTTATAGGGCCCTACATTATATGGCTCATGATCTATTCCTGGGTTAGTTTGACATCTTTTGCCAATACTAAAATTATCTACAGTAACGTTTGGCATTTAATTTTCCGCTGTACTGAATAGTGACCCAAAAACCGCAATATGTACTGAACCGTGGGTTTGGTGAACCGTTACACCCCTAATGAACGCTTTATGATAAATTGCACTTCACAAGCAAAGACCACAGTTCTTTGTAATAACCTGCCTATCCAAATGTGCAATGAAGAACTGACAACTGCTGTCTCGTTCCCTTTCCCTCCCCTGTAGGAATTAAACAGACTGAACCTGGAGTCTTCCAACTCTAAGTACTCGTCTCTGAACACAGACTCCACCATGTCCTACATCGACTCGTCCGTCATCTCCCCGGACACTGTAGGGCCTCTGGGTACAGGCGGCTCCCTGCTATCCAAACAAGTGCAGAACAAACCCAAGAGTGGGCGCAGTCTACTGGGGGGACCGGCAGCACTCAGCCCCCTAACACCCAGGTACTGGTGGTCTCACCCCGTACACACACATAAGATGTTTTTTTCAGTAGAGGCTCTATTACATGTGTTAGGCTGTTTTATTATAAGTGAATAGATAACGCGTGCCTGTGTCAATCTGCTCATAAGTGTCGTGTGGCACTGTATTTTGAGTGGTGTGTATTCCCTGTGTGTTGAGGCACTCCCACATGTTTCCTTCTTTGACTACTTTTACAGTGTTATTATGTAGGGTGTCCACCCACTCTGCCCAGAGTGGGTAAAAATGCACTTTGGTGATTCAATTTCACTTCCTTATGTTTATAAAATACATTTGACCAAGACAAATATGATTATTCATGTTCTAAATCTTTCAGTGGGGTCTTTTAACATATCAAAAAAGTCAAATTTTGTAACCAAATACATCCGTTAATAAGCACTAAGCTTTGTTGACATAGCGGTGCAGGTTTCTTATAACTTTTAAGGATTTAGCATTTTGTGGTTGTCTTCAAAGTTGTTTCCGCGGGTCGCAAAAAGCTAAATTAGCATGACACGAGCTGAATTAAATGTAAAAGACTTTGAAGATAAAAGCTTGGTACACACTCAATGCTCTGTTGACATTTCACAGAGATGCGTTTGTTTTTGTGAAATCTTTGAAGTAGAGCAGGAATTTCACATTAATACGAAAAGTTTATACCAAAAACATGAAAGCATTACATATGTCAAAATCGATATCTATCTTACCTCTATATTGTTTTATGTCCTGCGGATTTTATAAGAAAGATGTTGAGTTAAACGGTGAACTTGTCAGTTTGCCTTATTAATTCTCGCACAGCATCCAGCCTAGCAGAATATTTTCCAGTATTTTGACCACGTCTCTGGCCTCCATTGATTTAGTCATCCTACAAGGGTGAAAACTCTAACATTTGAATGGATTATGATAGAGACATGAGATTTGGAGCATTGTTTTTTTTTAGGAGTATCTGCCCAATTTAATGTTATTTTACCCATTGGTCAAAATATGCTTTTTTTTTTATTGGACACCTTACATTATAGAGGCATATGCATTGGCACTCTCCTCAGAACATTATTATATTGTCAGCGATCACTCCGCTAGTAATTTGTCCATGGCTTTGAAAATTGTAGTCAAGTAACATTATTTAGGTTATAATTTGATATTGTGCACTTGGCTGCAGTACATACTGGTCTCGCATTCATCCTCCAACTCCATTGTCCACTAGCCTGTAATTAGGGAGACTGTAATGATAACTGGCTTCAGAGGACGTCTTGATTACTGCTTTTCCTCTGTCCTCTACGACGGTTTTGTTCTGTGAGGGCTTTTCTACCTGCATTACAAGCTTCTCTGGTACTGCAACTGAATGTAAATGGCCTCCATGGGGACTTCTGGATGATAGGCTAAATTATACAGAGCTGAATAAGTCAACAATGTAGATGAGAAATACTGAGAATCCATTTGAATGATCTTATTCCCAGTTTTGGAATCTTGCCCCTGGAGCCCAGCCCAGGGGACCCCTTGTATCTGCAGAACTACTCTCACAGTGGCTCGGGGATGGAGCCACCCCCTCCCGGAGTCCCACCAAAGAAGGTACGCACGCGTCATTGCTATAATGAAGACAACACGCCAACCGCTATGTGGTTCTCCTATTTGGAGCGTTGATCGAAGAGCAACACACTGTGTGTAAAAATCGTTCTATGCACGCTGAATAGAAAACATTTCAACTTCAAAGGAGATTCCTTTAATTTCAGTGACGGATTCAACAATGGAGGTCAACGATGTTTTGTTGGACATTAAAAAAAAATAGCTTGTTCCCACTTTTCCTTCTTCAGTCTGTAGCGAGAATCAGTCAGCCGGGGACGAAGTCGGTGTTTGCACAGAGTGGCAACAGCAGGGAGATCATCCCTATCCCCTTCAACCAGACTCAGACCACTGCCCCCCCACAGACCAGGTATGTGCTCATTAAAAGGCCCATATGGACCCATGTTTACAGTATGGAAATGCAGAGATATTGCCAAAAAAGACAGCTGTCCTCACAATACTTGTTTATTTTCAGTGAGAATTCATGCAGAGTGAAATTGTGTAAATGTTATGAAATTGTGGTCCATACTTGTTTTGAGTCAAGTGTTGTGCTTTAAAATTCAAACACTGCAGCATTTCATGGCGTTGGTGTTCTCTGTGCTAGTGGTTGTCTAAGTGTGAAGACCTGATGACCATTGTTGTGCTCTGTTTGTCTGTGCCTACTGTAGTACTACGCCTCAAGTGCTGAGCCCCACAATCGCTGCTCCTCCCAACGTGCAGCCCAGACGCAGCTCCAGACTCTTCACCAGTGCCAGCTCTACTGCCAAGGTAACGTAGCAGAGACTACTTGGGAATTTTACAATTAAAAAAAATAATTCAAATGAGATGATATGGCAAGTGACACTTTGCTTCTTGAAAGTCCAATATCTTGAAAACTTGACTGCTGATATGCAATATGTTATGGGACTAATGAAGCAAATACCAAAATATAGTTTGAGTTGATTTTTCCTTTAACTTCTTGGGGCTATTTGGGACGTTAGCGTGCCACCCGTGGCGCACCCTATCAACAGCAGGTGCATGTCAAGAGCGGCAAATTTGAAACCTAATAAATGTCAAAATTCAAGTTTTTCAAACATACAACTATCTGACACCCTTTGAAAGATAAACATCTCCTTAATCTAACCACGTTGTCCGATTTCAAAAAGGTTTTACGGGGAAAGCATAAAGTTAGGTTATGTTAGGAGAGTACATTGACAATAGCTGTGTGTACTGTATTGTCAATTCAAAGACAGGCGTCACCAAAACCATAAAATCAGCTAAAATTATGCACTAACCTTTTACAATCTCCATCAGATGACACTCCTAGGACATTATGTTAGACAATGCATGCATTTTTAGTTCTATCAAGTTCATATTTATATCTAAAAACAGCGTTTTACTATGGCGTTGATGTTCAGGAAATCGTTTCCCTCCAATACCGGCAGTCAAGTCATGACAAAATAATTAATTAATATTAGAAAACATTGGTAAAATATTATATTGTCATTCAAAGAATTATAGATTTACATCTCTTGAACGCAATGGACTTGCCAGATTTAAAATTAACCTTACTGGGAAATCACACTTTGCAATAATCTGAGCACTGCGCCCAGAAAAATACGCATTGCGATACAGACTAACCGCCATGTTGGAGAGATCTAAAATCGAAAATACTATGTAAATAATCCATTACCTTTGATTCTCTTCATCAGATGTCACTTCCAAAGAATCCCAGGTCCATAACGAATGTAGTTTTGTTCAAAAAAGCTCATCATTTATGTCCAAAAACCTCCGTGTTGTTAGCACATGATCTAAGCCAGCCGGACTTCACTTCACGAACGGAAAAAATATATTTACGTTCGTTCAAACATGTCAAACGTTGTATCGCATAAATCATTAGGGCCTTTTTTAACCAGAACATGAATAAAATTCAAGGCGGACCATTGGGTTCTCTTTTAAAACGTTTCGGAATGAGAGTACCCACCATCAACTCGTGCGCAAGGTGTCTAATTGGCCATCACCGTTCCAAGGCTCTTCTTCAGTCAGATCTCAGAGTAGAAGACTCAAAACACTTTGTAAAGGCTGGGGACATCTTGTGGAAGCAATAGGAAGTGCCAAAACATTCCTCAGCCCCTTTGTTTTTCAATGGTATAGGCTTAAAGTCAATTCAACACATCAGGTATCCACTTCCTGTCAGAATCTGTCTCAGGGTTTTGCCTGCCAAATGAGTTCTGTTATACTCACAGACACCATTCAAACAGTTTTAGAAACTTTAGGGTGTTTTCTATCCATATATAATAAGTATTTGCATATTGTAGTTACTGGGTAGGATTAGTAACCAGATTAAATCGGGTACATTTTTTTATCCAGCCGTGAAAATACTGCCCCCTATACCCTAACAGGTTAAACATATAACCAAATACTGGAATTGAGATGGACAGTAGGATTTGTGGTGCATCTTTTGAACCAGGAAAACAAAAACATCAGTTCGCTCTTAAGTCTAGCATTTTAAGTAGTGTTATATTTATGAGCAGAGATTGCATTTTATATGTATTATTTTGTTCTATATAGAATAGAGGTTGGCACAAAACAGACTGGCACTGGGCTGTGCTGCTGAGATTCTTGGCAAAGATATTATTTTTTCTCTTTTTCCTATTACCAAATATCAAAAGTGGGGGGGGGGGCAGACATGGTTCTGACGTTAGCAGATGTCTTTGAGATGCTGAACACAAACAAACATTCCTCAACAGGAGAATAGCAAGAAGCTGAAAATGAAATTCCCCACCAAAATCCCCAACCGGAAGACCAAGTCAAAAATGGGCAAGGGAGGCATCACCCCATCCAATCTGAACGAGAGCATTGAGATCCTCAAGCTGGACTCGTCCATGACAGAGGGGAAAGTCAGTATGGGCTCTCCTCAGTTCCAGGTCTTCAGTCTGCAGAAGGCTGCTGCAGGTGAGCTGGGACACTGTTAGAATTAACTCACACTTTGACTCTGTCTTCTTTGCCTGACCATATCAAGATGTTGAGGTGAGATGTAGGGATACACTGCCATTAAAAACAAATTATGTCAATGTAATGCAGTAGTTTTCTGAATTTTTGTAAAAATTAAGTTGCTGTTAGAATTGTACTACATTTCTATAGTCTTATTAGCCACCTTGTCATACAATGTCCTTACAAAGATGCCATCACAAGTCCATATCTCCAAACCCCTCTTTTCCCTCTGTGTTCCAGATGGCCTGATGTCGCTGATGCGAGACATCGGCCGGGGGTACCTGGCCCTCTGCTCTTACAATTGTAAGGAGGCCATCAGCATCCTGAGCCAGCTGCCCTCCCATCACTACAACACAGGGTGGGTCCTGGGACAGATCGGCAGGGCCCACTTTGAGCTGGCCGAATACATGCAGGTAAGGGAGAGCCTTCTTTTGCTAGGTTCATCTTTCATACCTAAAACAGGGATTGTGGGCATCTGAAGCTAGATGTGCTCCTGTCCTTACTACCATTTCACAGGGTTAAGACTGTCAAATGGATGCAAAGAGTGGTCGATGGCTGTGTATGGTGGCTTTTGCTTCTTCTCAATAACTCGATTAGAAACTTTTCTCACTATTCGCCTCCTGTCCCCTCCCTGCAGGCGGAGAGGATCTTCTCAGAGGTGCGGCGCATCGAGAGCTACCGGGTGGAGGGCATGGAGATTTACTCCACCACCCTTTGGCACTTGCAGAAGGACGTGGCCTTGTCGGCCCTGTCCAAAGACCTCACCGACATGGACAAGAATTCACCAGAGGTACGTAGTTAACTAACACACTGGGACAAACAGTTGCATGTACCGTATCCACATGTCTAGTCCTGGACTAAAAAGTACATTCAATTGAGACTTTTCCATTGGGAAATGCTTACAAGTGATTCTGTCTTGGAGTATGGTTGCCTTAATTTAAAAGATCCATATTTTTGCTCCTTCCGCTCCTCTTCTATTCCTTCCCTCCTCCCCAACTCTCTCTTTGTCCCCTTAGGCATGGTGCGTGGCTGGTAACTGTTTCAGTCTGCAGAGGGAGCATGACATAGCCATTAAGTTCTTTCAGCGTGCCATCCAGGTGAACCCGGGCTTTGCCTATGCCTACACGCTGCTAGGCCATGAGTTTGTCCTCACAGAAGAGCTGGAGAAGGCTCTGGCCTGCTTCCGTAACGCCATCAGAGTCAACACACGCCACTACAATGCCTGGTGAGTTAGTGCACAACCTTGTAGTGATAGTGGATGTGACAAAATCTGAATTACAATCGTAATAGATGTGAAAATGCTCTATTATGGTTGAGAATGAAACGACTGAACAAATGAACAACGAAACAGCACAGCAAGTAATTGAAAGAAATAGGTTTTGATTATGTTTTACTGGTAATTGGGACATGCGTAAATACCAACAAAATAACTTTTTGGTCTATGTGTGTGTTTTTCAACTATTTAACTGTACTAAAATGCTTAAAAGACCGCTAAAATTGTAAATGTCGGTATCAGGTTTTTTGGCATGGAAAATATCGGATATCTGTATCAGCCAAAAATGTAATATCGGTGCATCCCTATAATTCACCAATACATTTCTTGGTAATCCAAAAAATATCAGGTTTTAAAATCACAGCTGGCCTGTTACATTGTTTGCTGCCTCCATTCGTGATGCATTTTTTCAGTTTCAATGACTCAATATAAAAACGGATGAATGTAACAAAAGTTGGGAATGTCAATACAATCAAACTAGCAAGGGAATGATCACAAGTCAGTCATAATGTGGCTAATAGGCTAGCATATCTTTTTATGTAGCAAGCTAAAAACTTGGAGCCTAATGCTAGCTAGCAGGATGTCATGCCATTGGAGGAGTGTGTTACTCCCCCCCTCATATCGTTTTTCGGTGGCTATACAAAGCTAGAGATGCAGGTGTCATTTGGTTAGCTAGCAAGAACTTGAACGACTGTTAAACAGTTAGCCAGAGTGAATTTGCGAATGCAAAAGAGATGCTATCTATTCTGATTTCAGAGCACTCTCGTCTGAGTGTGCCAGAGCGCAGAACAACTGATACATTTTTCGAACGCACAACACCTGCTGAATATGACCGATGTCAGTAAACATAGGCAAAAAAAGTAATAGTTAGTCAAGAATGCTCTAGATAACATGTAACTAGCTCTTCTACGGCAAGTAAAATGGTCAGTGAGGTTCTCTCACATTTGTGTCTGGAAGTAGCTAGTTAGCAAACTAGCCAACTTTAGCCAGTTAGCTTAGGTGCTTGGTTGGGACAAGCATGCATTGGCAGGCAAGCTGCAGAAGGACGAGGCTATAATTCCCCATTGTTTAGCTGAAAAAGTTTGAGAGTGTTTATCTAATGTTCCTTCGTTAGATTTTATCTCATCTTGCTCTGGCTAGCATTAGTTGTTGGGTCTTGTTGATGTGCATAACTGAGGGAGAGCGCCTACCTTTTCATGGTTGTTTGATCAATAGAAATGTAAAGTTCTCAAATGTAAGAGAACTCCCGTGTCGTTTACATATTTGCAGAAATCCATTCGGGTGTAATTTGTGGCTTTTGGCGAATGTGTTCTAATGATCTAAAGTTGAGCTGTTACAACTGCCTGTAAACACAGTCCAGTTCAAAGTGAATGATTGCAGGCCCATGTAGCAAATGGCATGATTATTTAAAGGTCTACTGTAGCTCTGATTGGCTATAGCGCACCGGTCTGTGTAGACTCCGGTCCTGGACAAGACATGTTTTTATTCATTTTTATTAACTGCAGGGACTATTAATTGTCCAAATGCACGGCCGCTTTCCCACTTTATATTGCTATAGAATTTTCACAAATGCCTTAGTGTACGTAATTCCCAAACATTCTAAGAATTTATGAAACGTGAAAATGACCAGCGGTTGCTTGTCAGAATTTAAGTGTCATCCTTCCTAGTGTGTGTGTATATGAACAGATTTGTATACGATTTTATGTTGCTAAAATGCTGTCAGTTCCACTTTAAATGCAACACTGTTTCTCACAAGTTATTTTCAAAGAGTTGGCTAACAGCAAGCGCGCTACAATAAAACTTATTGTTGAAAGTTATTCTTGAAAAGGGAGAAGCTAACAAATTAGCAACAACATCGTCTTTGATAACACCTGCTGCAGCCGCTGCAAACTAGCCAACAACAAAAGCCAGCTAGCTAGACCGTGGGAAAACTACTGCTCGCTATTGCGCAGTGACCTGTCGGCCTTCAAAAGTGCAGAAGTTTCCATATGTTTTTGTAAAAAAACGGTCCCACTCATTAAGTCAATGTGATTGGTTGATTTCATTGTCACTCCAAAATTTTGCCCTATTACAGTTGAATAGCAGAAGCCTTTTTCTAGCTTCTGATGGCCTAGCCAATGGCTGACTTAGCTAGGTAGATTTATCTCCCCAGAGACCAGCAAAGAAATCCTGATTGGCAAATTTTTTTCTCTGCAGCGTTAACCTTTTCTTTCCAACAAAAACTGAAGAGATTAAATCAAACTACATTGAAAATAATAGAATTAGCATTATTATAATTATTATTTTATAAATCCTTAGCCTGTAGAAGGCCCATTGTTCCCCACTGTGTTTGGGTTAGTAATAATTTGTAGATTGGCTCTATTTTCCCCCAGTGTGCATTTTTTCACTATTCTGAATATCTAAAGATTCCATATGTTCTGAAATATGAACACAGAAATACTGGACATTTTGAACTCTTATGGTGGGGATTTGACAAACTCGCATTTTTCTGGTCTTGACTATGTCTCGGACCCTAGGTCCCCCTCCCGGTCTCGACCCGGTCTCCCCCCCCCCCCCCCCCCCCTTCCATTCTTGGTCTTGAATCGGTCTCGCTTGAGGTGTTCTCGAACACAGCACTGTATTACCTTAATGCAGATTAATAATCTGAAGTCTCAGTAAGGAATTAAAGCTAAAACGTCATTTCGATATTAGTGAATAATTCAGGATTATGGGAGACACTTGTTATCTCACCTCTCTCTCTCTCCTCTCTCCATCTCTCTTTCTATCCCTCCATCTCCAGGTATGGCTTGGGGATGATCTACTATAAGCAGGAGAAGTTCAACCTGGCAGAGATTCACTTCAAGAAGGCACTTAGCATCAACCCTCAGAGCTCTGTGCTCCTCTGCCACATCGGAGTGGTGAGTGGCCCGCTACACTCACTCTTTCAGCTCACTCAGTCTGTCAGGGCACTTCAAGACATTATATGGTGAATTTTTTTTATTTTTTTTATTTTTTTTAAACCATATTTATGTTTTCGAAAAACACTTTATAAATCATATGTATTATTGTTACTATTTTCAAAGCCTGTAGTATTTTACATTTGGTACTTGAGTCATATTTCTCCAATGTTCTTTATGGCACACTAACATGCTCCATGTTTCCTGTTGTTTCCACACAGGTTCAGCATGCACTGAAGAAGTCTGACCATGCTTTAGAAACCCTGAATAGAGCGATCAACATAGACCCCAAGAACCCTCTATGCAAATTCCACAGGGCCTCCATCCTCTTCGCTAATGAAAAGTACAAGGTAGGTCCATATGGCATTTCACAAGCGAACACGGACTAACCTACTTTTCAGCACAATTCCTCTTCTTCCATATTAATATTATCATTGTTCACTGTATTTTCTATTGGTTAAGTCTAAGCAAACAGTTTTGTGTTCCCTTTTCAGGCGGCTCTTCAAGAGCTTGAAGAGCTGAAACAAATAGTGCCCAAAGAGTCCCTTGTTTACTTTTTAATAGGAAAGGTAAGCAAATGTAAACTTTTATTTTCTTTGTGGGGATTACGAGGAAAGGAGCCAACCATAAGTGAAGAATTGACTGTCACTTTGATATTCGTACTCAATAATAGACCACTTTACACTCACCTCTAAAATCTCATATAGTCTGACTTTGTGCAATGGACTAAATAGCTATGAGATGTTTATGACATCAAATTTTATTCGTCACATGCGCCGAATATAACAGGTGTAGTGTAGACCTTACCGTGAAATGCTTACTCACGAGCCCTTAACCAACAATGCAGAGTTTTTAAAAAGTAAGAAACATTTGCTAAATAAACTAGGAGAAATAGTAACCCAATAAAATAACAATAATGAGGCTATATACAATGGGTACTGGTACCGAGTCAATGTGCAGGGGTACGGGTAAGTTGAGGTAATTGTGGCAATATGTAAATGTAGGTAGTGGTTTAGTGACATATTTCCTAGTTTACGAATGTATTCATATGGATGGTGTGTCCTGCTCTAATCATGCTTTCTTCCCTATTGCTCCCCTCAGGTGTATAAGAAGCTGGGCCAGACCCACTTGGCATTGATGAATTTCTCCTGGGCCATGGACCTGGATCCCAAAGGAGCCAACAATCAGATCAAAGAGGCCATAGACAAGAGGTACCTCCCTGACGACGAGGAGCCTGTCACTGAGGACTACCCTTATGACTCAGGTACAACCACTGTAACTGCCATGACCGACTGACACATGGCTATGACCATTTAGTTCCCTGTTAATGATGGCAATGACCTGTACATTTGTTATGAGTTGCATCATTTATGAATGCAAAATATTTGACAGCCTTAAAATTAAACATTGAGTACTAGTAGTAAATAATTGAGTCAATATACGTCCGAATTTGAATAGTATATGTGAAACACTCCAGAAAGGTGTAGCCAAGTGGCCTACCACTAAAGTACATATCTTAGGGCGAGAATGCCAATATGGTTAGGTTTCTGTCTCTGTCTGTTACTTCAAGAAGGAAGCTGAAAAGTGCCACTGTCAGGAGCCATGCTTTGACCTCTAACCGCCACCTTGTCCCCAGCAGCTGAGGTGGAGGAGTCGCAGGAGAGCAGTATGACCGACGCAGACGACACGCAGCTCCATACCGCTGAGAGCGACGAGGTCCTGTAACTCCCCTACCCCTCCACCCCGACCCCTCTTTTGGACTTAAACCATGCCAATCTGGAGCCAACCTCTGGACTCCAGTATTAAAGAGGAAGAGGAAAAAAAGGAAAACAAGGAAAACAAACTGCTGCTAATACAGTACCTCTGATTTATTTTCATCATCTGCTATTTCTTGGTTTCGTTTTCTTCTACCCCTACACACACCACTACCATCCTCGTCCTTCTCCTGTCATGCCTTAGTCCTCACTGGCTTATCATTCTCGTCGGCTCCCATGCAGCCATGTGTGGACGTTTTTTTTTTTTTTTCGTTTCTGGTTTGTTTTTCCTAGAATACCTCATCAGCACCACATCGCCCCATCAGTGCTGATTTTGAATGTCCTGCCCATCATCATTGAAAGACATCACTTTCGCTTCTTTTAGGTTTGGAGCGCTGCGCTCATGCCCACGGAAGAAGAATAAACAACAAACATTCATGGAAGTTCCTGTCTTAATGTTTCGTTTTTTTATGTTCTTTTTATCAGCTTTACTCTGAATAAACACTTGTGTTATAGCCTGTAACTCTTTGGTTCCTCTCTCCTGATTGGTCTGTGAGTAAATGTATGGGAGAGAAATGAGGTCAAGCACATTTCTCGCCTTTTCTCCAGGCGTTGATGTCCAATGTGTTCCAACCATGGTTATGGCCCGGCAAGTTTCAGCTAAAGCAGACAGATAATATCTCCTACTTGATCTAGCAATGACAGATATCTCGATCACAGATGTATAAATAAAAGTGACATTTAACCATGTTTGTTTTAGAAGTGCCTCTTATTGACAACGATATGAGAAGCCAGTGGTTCATCAACCTGTCAACAAGATTTGATGTGCAGTTCTTTTTGAGGTGATTCATCATGAAATACTTCTAGAAACAAATGTGCTAAAATATGATAATCATCCACAGGTTTAGCCTGAGTGTCAGTCTGTTTGAGCTATCATGCCAACTACTTGTCATTCGTCGTACCAAACATATTCGGCTTGACAATTACATTAATGGAGTTGGAAAGAGCACAAACTGATCTGGCACAAGCCTACCACAGGTTGGTCCTCACTGACCACATTAATACAAGGTATGATGACGGGGATTAAATGCCCAGTTTCAATATTTGGATGCATGTGGTCTAGAATTAGTCACCCAAACATCCAAATGCGTGTTTGGGGAATTCAGCATTGATTCTGTGTGTATGTATACAATGTTTCTTAATGTGCTTCTTAACATACAGTTGGGAAAGTAATCTCAGTGCCACATTCAGAAATATTGCCCCATATCAAGGAGTTGAAATGCCTTTCCTAAAGTTTTGGTCCTTTTTTTTCTAAGGCAAACAACTTAATTTCTCTGCACAGCCAGGTCAAAATATTATGTTCTCATTTTGCAAGTGCGTCGGGGTCTTAAAATGTGTTCTGTCTTTGGGGATAATGTCTGTTCATGTATATATGTGCTATTAATTTTAAGGATATTTGAGATTATAGAATAAACTACTTTAAACATGACCTCTATTTGACTGCCTTGTACTCCCCCAAAATGTGATGTCAATAAATGTAAGACTTGTTGGCTGCGTCTGCCTACAAACACCTGATAAGACAGTAAATGTAAGACTTGTTGGCTGCGTATGCCTTTACAAACACCTGATAAGACAATGTATCTTAGTAGATGCTGATCAGAGTAAATTGGACAATGATTGGGGGACTGAACAACAGTTTATAGCCTAGTTTAAATTAAGTATGGATTTATATCACAAGTCTCAATTAATTGCATTGAGAACACTAATGATTAGTTCATGATTTATAAGTGGGGGGAAACCAGTATTGTTTCAGGACAGGAGATGAAGATAACTCAGCGGTTCTGACAGCAGTGGGAGGATATTTCCACAATTGAGGACCTGGATCAGAAGAACTGGGAAGAGCATCTGTTGTATCCTTGCCCTCACTGACATACCAGGACATTGCATCTGACGTATCCTTGCAGTCACTTCCATAGCAGGACATTGCATCTGATGCAAGCAGGAACTTGGAGCCAGTGTATGGAGTTTAGAAGGTTATTTTAAGGTTAGTCTTATCATTTAGAAGGACAGAAAGACCTCTGCAAGTGGGGCATGACATTAACTGACAATACACCTAGTCGGTTTCAGGTCCTCGACAACTGGGCCACTCCACATACAACCACATTGGCTAGCACCATTATCTCTGTATAATGCAATTTTAGTCCTGCAATGTAATATTACACACTACAGCAGCCTGAAGAAAAGCCCCTTCAAATGACAGTGATTCAATTGTTGTGACCCAGCATCAGCTTGTCAACACATCTAACACCGTAATAGGTTGCTGAAAAAGCAAATAAACAGCTTCGACTGTTCTCAGTGGCTATTACTAGGTACAAATTATGCTCCGTTTAGCCAATTAAGGGTTGAAATTTGGAGACTAAATACAAAGTAATTTGTGGCAAATGATTTGGTGGAGACCGGGATAATTTGGTGAAATTGACGTTGAAGAGTAATTGGCTAACTATTTAGTCTAACCAAATTATTTTATTTTAAAGTATTGCACTGTTATTGAGCTTGTATATTAATGACAACAACTGGTAAACTTCCATATTATTTACTTTCAACTGGACGTCCATCCGTGCAGACCAGAGGATAAATAAACCAATCGCCATCGCTGCATAACCAAATTGACGAATCACAGTGCTAGGCAGGCGGGTAATTCCGGTTCAAGACTGGTTGACTTGTGCAGGTGAGTGAACATGAATTCTTCACTCTGTCATGTTAAAACTGAGTTTATCTCACGTAATTTTACAAAACGGATTATGTTGGAAGATAAAATGAATAGAGATGGGATTGAAGTGTGTTATTTTATATGTTATTGATTTATTTGATGATCAAGTTTGAAATGCTAAGGTAAAACTGCTAACGTTACTGTGGGGTTGCAGTCAACAGGCCAAATAGTGTATCTAGCTAGCTATCGTTCTTCGGGTGTCGTACAGTAGGCACACACACTTGCAAAATTATATACACTATATAGTAAATAATTGTGATAACATTGTGATATTTACAGTAGAATTTTGCACAGTAAGTCACAGTGCGTGATATTGTGTATGGTTAGCTACGTTTATAAGATAGTAATAGATTTTAGCACAGGGATTGCTAGCAAGCTATGCTAGACGCGCCAGCTAGCTAACTTACTTAGACAAGGGCCGTGGAGTTCGCTAGCTATTAGCTAGCCAACATATTTGATTATGGGCTACAGCCCGTTTCCACAAAATCAGTCAAGCTAACAGAGTATTGAGTCTCAAATGAATGCAGTTTTCATTCTTCATTTTGAAGACTGTGGAAGATTGTGTCCTAGTCTAGTGTTACTGTAGCTGCACGTAAATCTTCACCAAAATTCAACAAGATAACTTGCAGAATAATTTTTGAATATGGCACAATGCCAGGTCATTCTCTAAATATAATATGGTTGTCATGCATACTCAGAACAACAAAAATCGATCACATAATGTTCTGTACAAATGGTGTTTTTCGACATTCTTTGTAGTGGCCATGCCAAGTAGGCCTATGTCAGTCATGATTTATAGGTATATTATTGATTTATAATGCAATTTGTTTGTATGTACAGGTACCTCGGACAAAGAAGTGGAGGAATTACCTTGTGGAAGTCACAGTGCATTCGAAAAGTATTCAGACCCCTTCACTTTTTCCACCTTTTGTTACGTTACAGCCTTATTATAAAATGTATTAAATCATTTCCCCCCCTCATCAATCTACACACAATACCCCATAATGATGAAGTGAAAACAGGTTTTTAGAAATATTTTTAGAAATATTTGCAAATGTATAAAAAAAGAATAGGGTTTCTAAAATCCTGTTTTTGCTTTGTCATTATGGATTGTGTGTAGGTTGATGAGGGTGAAAAAACAATTTAATTCATTTTAGAATAAGGCTGTAACGCAACAAAATGTGGAAAAAGTGAAGGGATCTGAATACTTTCTGAATGCACTGTACCTGGAAGACACAGTGGATATTTTTACCCTTAAGGATGGATTTGGTTGGAGGTGAGCTTTGCTATTGCAAGGTATGTATACACGACACATGTGTTTCATGATACAGTATTGATCATGTGTCATCATCATGCATAGAGTTATTACATGCACAGTGCTTGGTTTTAATAACTTTGGACAGATTGCCAAAGTGCATTGTTCCAGAAATGACTATGGTTGACATTTCACTATAATCTGAAATGATGTATCACTACAATATTGTGTCACTGTCTGGCATAGCAACCTAAAGACTGTTAAACTAATACGGTGCGGGAGTCATATCCACACAGGTGGAGGAGTGGTTTATCCAATATAGGGGGTGTTAACTTTACTAAATACCACTAGATGGCGGAATAGTACATTAGTAGAGTGGACAGTTGCAGAATACAGAACCGGTGGAATATCAATGGCAGGGATCATAAGGCAGGGGATATGACATCCATATAGATGTGTATTGTCGTCAAACTGTAAGCAGTTTTATGTTTGCCTAATGAAAGGAACTGGATTTGTAGGTAATATAGTGAATGATTGCAATTAGATTACCCTAGAGGTCACAGGACCATCCTTTGCCTATATAGAGCTCGCCAGCTTGAAGTCCTAAAAAACGTAAATGAGTAACCTCTGGTTAATTCAGCCATTCCTATGGGGGAAGAATAAGGTTTTGGGATAAACGCTGAAAATAAGGTCTGAGGTTAACACAGCCTTAGGAGATCTTATAAGTTTTGTTCTATGAGGTAATATCAGTCAGTTAACATGACCTTTATGAATTAGGAAGCCTTTTATGTGTTTTTTTTATTACATAAATGCTTAAAAATTCACAAAAAGTGACGTTAGCTGATGAAGATTCTCATAGAACAAAAGGTTTTGCATTCGGCTGTGTTGCCCATCTGTGCCCTCTGTTGCATTGAAGAAATGGAAATAGTGTTGTGTTCTTTGGTTCCCCCTGGCCTTACATTAGAATTCTATGCAACACCCATATATTTCCTCTATGGGGTGAATGGGACACACTCTTTTCATGACATTTAGATACAAGGTGATTTTCGTGGCAGGTTAGGACACCATTTCTAACTCTATTCTAACTCTATTCCTAACCTTAACCTCAGTCTCCTAACCTGCTACATTAATTATACTAACCTGCTATGAAAAAGTAACTTCGGTATTGAATTGGTGTGAAAAGAGTGTTTCCGATTGGGGAATGCTTTGGCGCACATGCTATCATAACATTGCAGGGTAGTATCATAGATATTTATAACTAACCGTGTATCCTTGTCCTGGTTATGAACCCATAACCATTCACTTTCTCCAATCCTTCAGAACCACGTTTTGATTTAGGGTTATAATGAAACTGGATCCATTCCGGCTCTTGCGTGACATGTAATAACTGCAAGTCACGATTTAATTGAGCCATGATGGAAGACACAGCAACCCAGTTTCAGTCATGTAGAAAATGGAACGCTTGACTTTGGCTCCCTCTAGCGGAGACAGGCTGAAGTTCCACTAGTGGCGAGTATGAGGAATGTCTCCCGCCGCGGCTTTGCTCTCGGGTTCTGTTTGTCAGACTTGAAATCCGAGGGAGAGGAGCGAGCCGCCATTTTCTGTGTGACGCTCTCCCTAAAACTGCAACAATAAAAACGGATTGCCGGGGAAAATACACAACAAATCGTCGATAAATGGCGTTGGGAAATATGACAAGGTCAATTCGAATTCAACCGCCTTTGAAATAAACTAGATTGAGCATTAATAATTGCAGAGAGAGAAGAGAGCAAGCTGACTCGGTTCCTCAAGTACTCGTTGTTTCGCCCATTTCGTGATTTCGGGAGTAACACGGGGTTACCCAATTTGGATCGCACGAGACGGATTTTGTGAAGAGGCATTCTCGAATTATTTGTTTTTCAACATATTTTGTTTCCTTGATGAAATTACTATCAAAGTGCGGGATTTGTTTCTAAAAATTTAACCGGATCGGCTCCTCATCACGTGGTAGGTTCCTCCTTTTTCTTTGTTACTTTTAACTCCGTAGTAAAAAATAACTTTGAAATGTTGCAACATCATTTAGCAATAAACTTGTTCGGTAACCTGCACACCGGTCATCTCGCATTTGTAGTAATGCTCAACCATTTTTTTTGTGTGATTTATTTAGTATTTTTATGTTGCATAGCTGGGTCTACCTTCCTTTCAAATCCAAGTTGTATCTACAGACAGTGTAGGTAACGTTAGGTTTGTTCCTCTTACTGCATTAGCTGTAGCTGAAACGCTCTGCTGCCAAGGGTACACCATTATAGTAATCTACAGCTAACCAGTGAACATGAGCCGTGACATTCTTAAAATATGGCAGAGTGCGAGGGAAAATACAGCTGGCCAGACATAATCGTAAAACCATTGATATTAGCGTTTAACTGTAACGTTACCAGCTACAATTGTGTCAATGTCAAGCCTTATTCGCCGAAGCGCTTGATTGAGTATCCAAATTGCCCCTAGTCAGTCTACTAACATACTTGTATAAATGTATTTAGGCCGTTTTAAAAACGTAGTTTGCAAGCTTGCTGTATTGCCCACGATATAATGCATCTCTGCGCCACCGCATTCTGAACTTAATCGTGCATAATATACACACCCAAGCAATTCTATCGAATGATCGCAGTCGTGTGAGAGGGGAACCATTTTCGCAATCCTTAAACGTGAACCTAGAAAATGCATTGTCGCATAGATTACATTATAATTTTGGATACATTTCCAATTGAGTAATTTATGGCGAGGTTTACATAATGGCGCAGCCACTGGCAGTTGCAGGCGCCACGTTTTCCACTAATTGTTAAATACAAATAATTTCCTTTAGCAGAAACCAACCTAGCTAGTTTGCTAAATAATTGTAACATTTCAATTTAGCCTAAACTGTGACTTAGCGATATACACAAGGCCGCTAGAAAAAAGACAAGGAACAATATAATCATTGTACTCAATATCAACACATCAAGGTTTTGCCATGCCATGATCTCAACCGTCTCCTATGTGCTTGTATACTGTCTAACGTCAGCGCAGATATTGTAATTTTGCCCCATCCCTTTATCAACCAGGAACTGTGTTCATGTGAATCTCTTTAATTGCACACTAACCTGCTCAACCCCTGGTTAGTGTGTTACACATCTGTAGTTTTCCATGATATTATGTGTTAAGTTGCATATCCTTGTATCATATGTGATCTCAGCACTACAGTGCTGTCATTTTCTGTGTAAACTCCCCCTCCCCACAAGATGAACATTAGTGAGATTATGAGATCTTAAAGGAAGTTCATCTTCCTGATTGTTTGCTGTCATTATGGGTGGGGACACTACAGTACACTCTTGGTGTAGCTGAGCTAGTGAGGCCTTGACTGTTGTGCTCTGCTGCTGTACTGGGGCCTCTGCAGTTTGCAAATCCATTGACTGAATTTCAAGAGAGATCAGGGTCTGGCTGACATGTGCTTTTTGGGAAATGGTTTCAGGAGGTTAAATACACATAAACAGGACTTGCCCTGACTGTGGAGCATAGAGAAAAAAGCCTACTGATTGCACATATTGGCCAGACAGGGTGACCTCCCCCACGACCCTGTCCCCATTGCAGCCCATGTGTTGGAGTCAAAGAGACGTTTTATGAATAGAGGGTGATGAGCACCTCGCCTGCTGCTGCATTGGACTGATGGCACCGCTAGCTCAGGCCTGGTTCCATGTTATACCCAATTTAATGGAGAGCTGTTCACTCAGATTACATGGCCCCTCCCTAGCCTGTTTGATATGGTGTAGGACTGGGAGAATATGCTGCTGAAAGTGTGAGTCCTTTCACTGCCTGTTTTCACTCCTCTTATTTGTTTTGATAAGCCATCCAATTGATAAAGGCCCCCCCCCTGACCCTTTAGATCTGGGTGGAATCCTATCAGCCGTCTTCGAGACGTGTGTGTGTGTGGTATTGGAGCAACCGTAGGAGGAGGCTAACACAACAAGTATCTAGTTTATGAATTTGGAAGCCGTTGGTTGACTCGGGGGAGGGTGCCCAATAACCTGAATGGGAAACCAGCATGGATTCAAGCCACTTACTCTCAGCTTTTGTCCTTCCCAGCAATGATAACGGTTCCCCACTTTAATCACTTTTCCAGGGCATTCCACTCCAAGAAAATTGTCTCATTGTTGCAAATGTTAGATACTGCCAGTGCCAACCGAAAGTATGAAAATATTATGGTTTGCTGGTTGCATTTTAAGTAGGAAAAGTTGCGTTACGTAACACCGTATTGTGGACAGAAATAGTCCTCTTGTAAGTTATTAAAAAGGTATGTGTATACATTTTTGGCCTTGATTTAGGCTATCCTAGCACCTAGCCACTTAGAGCATATAGCAATTTCCTCAGCCTATATTCTAGATCCTTCTGTCCTAATTTTGCATCTAACCAATCAATATAGAAGCAGAGTTACCAGGAAACAACCAATAGAGGTATGGCTGGTTACTGCTGTAGGCTACAGACCATAATGTGCATAAAGCAACATCTGTTTCGCTGGTTAGGCCAAAATGTAGGCCTATTTCTGATGATTATGCAAATCTACATGTACAGC
This sequence comes from Salmo trutta, assembly GCF_901001165.1. NCBI lineage: Eukaryota > Metazoa > Chordata > Actinopteri > Salmoniformes > Salmonidae > Salmo > Salmo trutta. The sequence continues at coordinate 7,496,882 of NC_042988.1, forward strand.
TCTGCAGTGTGTTTTCATAGGCGCACTGGGTTTGGGATTTGTCCTGTCAGACGATTGACTTGGAGAGATGAAAGCAGAGCCTGTTGGTTTTACTAATATTATTACTTGGTATTGTTCAGACCCCCTCAGACGGTTAATGTCTGGCTTCTCTGAAGACTTCAGCTCATGATGAATAATCTGTTCCAGTCAGACACACTTGAAATCAGTCTGAGCAATCACAGCTTTATTCATACATCTAAATGAGCTGCTATTTTGGTTTTCTGTAGAAGCAGTTGTTGTCGCTTGTGTTTTTGGGTTGCAGGTATTGTACACCTTGCTTTGACATATACTTGAGCTGTTGCTTATATGGAACACACGAGTCTCTTTCCTGGAATCCTGACTGGAGAAAGAGCTGAAGGGTGACTATTTGGCTCACTAAAACAACGTCTTTGCTGGTTGTTTTGATAGTTCAAGCCTAGTCTGCCGAGGCCAAGTACACTCAGATGCACACACCCTCCCGTTTCATGCCCTCAAGCCAACATCCCCCTCCCTCCACCTCAATCCATCTCAAACCAAAGGGCAGTGCCTCCCTCTGAACTTAACCTTGCTCGGAACACACCTGAAACAATCTCTTTGTTCAAACTCTCCTCCCAGAATGCTCCATTCCTGAAAATCTTTTACCTTTTTTTTCCCCCCTCCACCTCACATAAGAGAAACATGGACCAGCCAGCCAGGTGGGAGAAGCAGGACAAATATATCAACCCCACTCAACAAGGGAGGAAAAGGGCAAACAATGGCCTGAAGAGAAACCAGTGGTGATAATTACTTAAATCCCCAAATAAACTTTGATTTAAAAAAGATGGGCTAAGAACAAGGGCAATGGGCTAATTTACCAGACTCCTGCCTGGACTTGTCATGGCTTAGTAGGATGTTAAAAGTTAAAGGCCAAAGTGTTTCACCCCTCCAGGCCTAACTTCAGATAAGCGAGTTGCCTAGACCCTAGACAGGGTTGAGAGGAAGTCTGACCACTGGTAGGCTCTGTAGGGAGTGGCTTGACTGACACACTGGCCCCCATTCACTCCTATGCTGAAGCCACCAAGCCAGTCTGGAAGTGCAACCATATGCATCACATATCATTGGATGATTTGGGGAGCACAGAAACACACCATAGGTTTGCTGGTTCCTCAGAGTTTTACATCCCTCTATGCCAGTTAGCCTATTCAGACACTGGCTTTTGTTTTTGTGTGTTTTTTAAAACCCTACAGTCAACTGATTGCCCCAGCTGGGAGTACCTGAGACAGCTGGCTGAAATCTCAACCTTTTGAGATAAGAGGAACAGAGAGTTATTTTCAGACCCAATTGTTTTCCTCGTTTACTATGGTGTATTTCAGCTTTTTTCCCTTCTCATGGAGAAACCTGAACGATTAAGAGACTTCAAAGGCAGAAACCACCTGCATAGTGTTTACGAAACCAGGTGTGCTGTACCGTGTATGAGTGAGTATACCCACGGGTTGAACCCGACCTATAGTCTAAAGTTCAGTGTGCTGTGGCCTGTGCTCCCTGATGGCCTAATGGCCCAATTAAAAGTGCAGAGGCGCACATGCTTCTCTTCCTCTCTGGGTCATTCCATATGATTTCAATCACTTTTTGACTACACCCCTTTTTGATTTGAACGAAAATGTATATAGGCCTAGGTATTTCCCCATGGTAGATAAGGCCAAAAGATCATACCATGGTATGACATTTTTTTTGATGGTATTTGACAGTATTTTATATTTTTGAATAATACAAGTTCTACATTTGCTTTCTGAGTATTGTGTGGCCCAAGGATAGCAACACATACATATGGGCAAACAATTTAGGCCTTATTTGTAACCCAATGTTACAATTGTGATTTGACTTGTGACATAGAGCAAAACACTTGGGTGAACTGTTGGAATTTTGGAAATTCTAATTCTATAGTTAGAATAAAGTAGTGGTCACTTGGAATACAGTGTATTGACATGACAACTAATGAGAATACCAGGGAGTAGTTATTGTGACCGGGTAGGAACCAAAGTGTTGATAAGTGTTTAACCTCTTACATCTAGATGTGCCGGTAGCTGAACGCCTCGCCAATATCCAATGATGGAGCGTGGCGCGAATTACAAACTCCTCAAAAATCCCAAAACTTCAATTTTTCAAACATATGACTATTTTACACCATTTTAAAGACAAGACTCTCCTTTATCTAACCACATTGTCCGATTTCAAAAAGGCTTTACAACGAAAGCAAAACATTAGATTATGTCAGAGTACCCAGCCAGAAATAATCACACACCCATTTTTCAAGCTAGCATATAATGTCACAAAAACCAAAACCACAGCTAAATGCAGCACTAACCTTTGATGATCTTCATCAGATGACACTCCTAGGACATTATGTTATACAATACATGCATGTTTTGTTCATATTTATATCAAAAACCAGCTTTTTACATTAGCATATGATGTTCAAAACTAGCATACCCCCCGCAAACTTCCAGTGAATTTACTAAATTACTCACGATAAACGTTCACAAAAAGCATAACAATTATTTTAAGAATTATAGATACAGAACTCCTTTATGCAATCGCGGTGTCCGATTTTAAAATAGTTTTTCGGTGAAAGCACATTTTGCAATATTCTGAGTAGATAGCCCGGCCATCATGGCTAGCTATTTTGACACCCACCAAGTTTGGCACTCACCAAACTCAGATTTACTATAAGAAAAATGTGATTACCTTTGCTGTTCTTCGTCAGAATGCACTCCCAGGACTTCTACTTCAACACCCAATGTTGTTTTGGTTCCAAATAATCCATAGTTATATCCAAATAGCTCAGTTTTGTTCTTGCGTTCAAGACACTATCTGAAGGGTGATGCGCCGGTGCGTTTCGTGACAAAAAATATTCCATTACCATACTTCGAAGCATGTCAACCGCTGTTTAAAATCAATTTTTATGCAATTTATCTCGTAGAAAAGCGATAATATTCCCGACCGGGAATCTGCGTGTCTGTAAACAGAGGGAAAAACAGAAAGGCGGGGGCAGCCAGTGCCCGCGCCTAAGCCCTTTGTCCTCTGATAGACCACTTAGCAAAAGCGCTCCTGTGTTTCAGCCAGGGCTTTGAATTACGTCATTCAGGTTTTTCCCGGGCTCTGAGAGCCCATTGGAGCCGTGGGAAGTGTCACGTAACAGCAGAGATCCTTAGTTTTTGGAAGAGATGTCAAAGAAAGCAAATAAATGGTCAGACAGGCCACTTCCTGTAAAGGAATCTCTCAGGTTTTTGCCTGCCAAATGAGTTCTGTTATACTCAGACACCATTCAAACAGTTTTAGAAACTTTGGAGTGTTTTCTATCCAAAGCTAATAATTATATGCATATTCTAGTTTCTGGGCAGGACTAATAATCAGATTAAATCGGGTACGTTTTTTATCCAGCCGTGAAAATACTGCCCCCTAGCCATAAGAGGTTAACCTCTCTGGGGTATGTGGGACGCTAGCGTGCACATCAATTTACAGAAATACTCATCATAAATGTTGATAAAATATACAACTGTTATTCAAAGAATTATAGATACACTTCTCCTTAATGCAACCGCTGTGTCAGATTTCAAAAAAGTTTTACGGCGAAAGCACACTTTGCAATAATCTGAGTACAGCTCTCAGACATATAAAAAAGCCATACAGATACCTACCATTTTGGAGTCAACAGAAGTCACAAATGACATAAATATTCACTTACCTTTGATCTTCATCGGAATGCACTCCCAGGGCTCCCAGTTCCACAATAAATGTTTGTTTTGTTTCGATAAAGTCCATATTTATGTCGAAATACCTCCCTTTTTGTTCACGCGTTCAGTCCAGCGTTCCAAATGCACTGTGCTCGCGCAGTAAGTTCAGACAAAGTCAAAGTTATATTACAGTTTGTAGAAACATGTCAAACGATGTATAGCATCAATCTGTAGGATGTTTTTAACATAACTCTTCGATAATATTCCAACCGGACAATTCCATTGTCTTCAAAAATGAAAAGGAACACACCTAACTCTCACGGGCGTGCGCCTGTCTGAGCTCATGTCATTTTCTCAGTCATCTGATTCCAATGGCTCTTATTCTCTCCCCATTCACAGTACTGTTGTGCTTCATCTCTTACAAAAGCTTTCCAGAACTTGCAAACTGCTTTTAATACTGTTCAACATACCTTGTCTCAATTGAAGCTTATCCTCAATACTGACAAAACTAAACTACTGGTGTTTTCTAAAGCAAGAAATAGACCTCTGAACCTTTCACCTATTACTACCTGTCAGGGCAAGGAGATTGAGGTTGTAACCTCATATAAATATCTTGGAATTTTGATTGATGATGGCCTCTTTTTTAAAATGCATATTCAACAATTTGCAAAAAAATTGAAGCTGAAATTAGGATTTTATTTTAGGAATAAGGCTTGTTTTTCTTTTGAAGCCAGAAGGAGGCTAGTATCGGCTACATTTATGCCTTTACTAGACTATGGGGATATTTTATATATGAATGCTTCCACTCAGTGTTTGAGATCAATTGACACCCTTTACCATGGCACTTTGAGATTTATTTTAAATTGCAAAACCCTTACGCACCACTGCACTTTATATACCAGGGTTGGCTGGCCTTCTCTAGTCACTCGTAGGCTCAGTCACTGGTATACTTTTATTTACAAAGCCATTTTGGGTTTACTACCTTTTTATTTGGGTATTTTTATTGTTCAGAAATGTGGTGGGTACTCTCTTCGTTCGTGGGACTTTATCTTGCTAACTGTTCCAAATGTCCGAACTGAATTTGGTAAAAGGGCTTTTATGTACTCTGCGCCATCGTCTTGGAATGCCTTACAAAATACTTTTAAACTGGAAGAACTTGTCCCGATTGGCATTTTTAAATCACTGATGAATGATCTTGAGACTGATTCCCTGACATGTCAATGTTTTTAATTTGCTGTTTTTGATTTTGTTATATTCTTTGTTTATTCTATGGTTTTTACTAGATTACTTGTAGTTTTTCATGTTGTTTGTCTGTAATTTTTGTAATGACTTGGCGCTGCCTATCTTGGCCAGGACGCTCTTGAAAAATAGATTTTAAATCTCAATGAGCCCTTCCTGGTTAAATAAAGGTTAAATAAAAAATAAAATAAAAGAAGCATGAAACAACGTTCTAAAGACGGTTGACATCTAGTGGAAGCCTTGGGAAGTGCAAAATGACCCCACAGACACTGTATACTGGATAGGCAATCACTTGAAAAACTACAAACCTCAGATTTCCCACTTCCTGGTTGGATTTCTTCTCAGGGTTTGCCTGCCATATGAGTTCTGTTATACTCACAGACATCATTCAAACAGTTTTAGAAACTTCAGAGTGTCGTCTATCCAAATCTACTAATAATATGCATATCCTACCTTCTGGGCTTGAGTAGCAGGCAGTTTACTACGGGCACGCTTTTCATCCGGACGTCAAAATACTGCCCCCTACCCCGATGACGTTTTAAGGGACCCTATAATCTTTGCCTACATTTAATTTTTTCTCTTAGCTACTTGATGTAGCTAACACATTCTTGCTTCGCATATTCTTCTTTGATTTAGAAGATACTGTTGCACAAACAACATGCTGATTTAGGTCTACACCATCTCTGGTATTATCAGGCTGTATAGTTAGTTACGTTTGCTCTGACTCAGTACATTTATTAGCTAGTTAGCGATTAGCATTAGCAGCTAACCAGATTTAGGCCCAACTTGCTAAGAAAAGACAAACTAGCTGTTTGCAGATGTAATAAACACAAACTAAGTGTAATTACAGAACACTAGTGGATTTATATTAAGGACCAAAGTGAAAACTGTATCGTTGTCATCAATACTGTTGCATGCGCTGCATTGACCATGCAGACTGAATGCAAGTGTCTCGATGTAGACTCAGATTTTATTTCATTTTAGCATATTTTGTAGTTTAGACCCACCCTGTATTCAAGAGTATGCTGTGTCTCAACTGATGGCGGGCACAACATCAACATCTCAGATGATGAATTGTTAGATACTACTGCACTGTTGGAGCTAGGAACACAAGCATTTTGCAACACCCACAATATCTGCTAAATATGTGTGTGACCAATAACATTTTATTTGATTTTAAAATAAGTTTGAGGCTACAACGTAAGAAAAAATGGTGGGGGGAAATCGCACTTATGCTAATCGTCGTTCAATGTAAAAGAATTAACCGTTCCTACAATTTGGCAAATATGGATGGAAAGTATTTTAACTATACACACAGGCGTGCGTAGACACGTACACACACCAGAGTATGTGAGCAGAGCGAGGAGCTGAGCGTTTCCAATTTGACTGGAGCGTGGAGCGAGATTCCCATAGGCCCCACCCCTCGCATAGCGCCCCACCCCAGCTTGCATTTGTAATCTACTTGTGTGCTGCTCTAGCCCTGTCATGGAGTTTGCTAAATATTTTCATAAAGAAACTAATAAAACACAGGGGCTAAATCAAGGTGACTTATAAAGATGAGGACGAAGGCCAAGAGAGGGAGTGTCTACAACTAAATAATCATTGTGGAATCTGAAAATGCGCTTATCCCAAAAGTATGACGTGTACTTACTATGTGCACATGCTAAAAGAAAGGAATGAGGTGGGTAGATAACGAAGTGTGTCATTGTAGCAAAGTATTTCTAAACAAAAAATCAGGTCTCTTAAACGTTTCATTAATTTCCGTTATCTTTACAACAGGCCATAATAGATTTTGGCCCAATAGGCCTGGCATATTCCCACGTTCAATGAGCTTTCCGTTTTTGATTGGGTTATTGTGCCTAAAAACCTTTAGGCCTCCTAATAGAAAAATAAAAACAACAACTCTGCATCTCTGCCCAACCTGGTAAGAGTGGCCTAAAGGGTGTTTAGCATCCCCAGTGGCTCTGTAAGTGTAGAGGGTGTTCTCCACTGCTGGCCAGCTCTCCAGGCACCATCACATGAGCCTGACGCCACAGACTGGCCAAACTTGTGTTTCAAAAAAGGAATTCTAAGGTACTGAGAATTTCTTTCATTTGTATTTAATTATAAGTAAGTCACAGCCTATATGTGTAATTTATAGACTATAATGATTTAATACAACGTGATGTTTAAATGCTGAGAGCTTTATGTCCCTACCAGCCTGTTGTGTCACACTCGCAAATGCTTCACAGTGTATGTCTTTGTAGGCTATAGCCTTGAAATAATAGAAATAATATAGCCTAAATAATTCATTTTCATTCCTTAGTTTTCCTGTCTGTGTTCTGACCTATTTAGTGTTTATATGCTGTTTTAATAACACATGTAGCCTATTTTAATTGATGTTCACTTCTTACAATCACCTGTTCATGTTTATTCAAATACTTTTCATTCAAATCCATATGGTTTGGTTTCAATACTTTAAAACAAATTGGTAGAGCCAGGGGGGAAAAATGGATGGGTGTTGGTTAAATTGTGATTTTAATGAATGGAGCGGAGTTTTATTATTTTTTTCCGTTAGTGCAGAGCGTTTTTAGCAGAGCTGTAGGAAAGGACATGAAGCGTTGCGCACCCCTCCATGAGCTTCCAACAGCTGAACTACTCTCACATGCTCTGACACACACACACACACACATCACACACAGGCCTATGCATGGACACACACACACACAGTCATTATGGGAACTTTGATCCAGACACATTAACTGCAGCATGTAGGAGAAATCCTTATCGCATTCAAGGACTGGGTTTAACGTGAGTTGGTGGATGGTTCCCACGGATGGCAGAGATAAAGGTTACGACCTTCAGCTGCAATACGAGTAGCTGGAGAGTCTGATGGATTTACCTGGTACTGGACCTGGTGAGGGAGAACCATTTGATGCTTCTGTCAATAGGTAGAATATTGTTTTGTTGTAAAATAGATATATAAATACATAATTCTTAACGTTAGGCCCTATTTAGCATTTTGATTATGATTGGTAATAATGTTTTCGACCAACATTAGACCTTTATGCTTAACCATCATCAATGGTAAGTACAGTATATTGTGTTATGACAAAATTACTAGCCTGTTTTCCTAATTTAAACCTTTTTAGCATAGCCTATATACTTTCCTCTGTACTGGAGGTTGATCCATTTCAGGTTTTACTGGTGCTGCCTCTGCGATGGCTGCCTTCACCGAAGAATAGCCACATTTTAATGACCTCTTTGCATTGTGTTCAGAATAGGGCGACGGGTGTAGAATACACATCCTGACTTGGTGGCAGGGGCCTAATCAGAATAAGGTGATCGTGTGAAATACGCATCATCGCGGGGCATGTCCTAAACGAAGCCTGCGTTTGGTTGGACAGGGTATCGCTGGGTGGGTGGTGCTTCTTATACGTCTGCAACTGGTTAGACTGGGAGGGTTGGTCTTAAAGGGCTCTCTCAGGAGTCCTGTTTCTAACGCTCGGCTCCGCACACCGCCATGCCTGGCGAGCAATATGGCTCAGGGTTGTCCGTGAGAATATTGATTTGTTCGTAACAACGTGTGTTATAGAGCCACTCTTGCTTGCCTGGTTGTATAGGTGGAATAAATGTGTGAAATTCAATGGTGCTTTTTTTTCAGTGCGTTAATGGGATGTGACAACCACAACAAAAATAAATGAGATGACGCAACCCCATGATCTAGTTTTGAAGGCTGGCCTTTGCAGTGTTTACTTTAAAAACATATTTTTTTAAGCTTTCGGTTGCCTTCATCAAAACATCCAGCATTGTTTTTCTTCAGGATCATTATTTAGGGACTAGACCACTCTCTCGTTTAACTCCCGTAGGCTTCTGTTAATTATCTGCCCGAACAAGGCCCTATTGGAGCGAGGTCATCATATGACAGGAGACAGTCTCCATCTTTCCTCTTGTTAGTTTATGCCCTCAGAATAACTGGAGGAGGCTGGAGAGTGGAGGACATATGTTTGACAGCCTGACATGTGTTTTTGAGTCGAAATGACGGTCTTCGTCAGTTCATTGAGATGTGAGCTGTCCTCTTTCCCACCTTCTCTTCAGTCTGTGATTGACAGTCTGATTGGTCCCCTGCAGGAGGCCTCTCAAAGGTCACGGCTGTGACAGCTCTTTGTCTTTGTAGCCCCAGCAGTTAATAAATATCTCAATCACTAAACTACAGTACAAAAAAATCTACTCAGCTTTTCAGCATGGCTATTTCAAGACTTCCTGATATTGTTCAAAACTTTTTAGGCTTATGAATGCCATAGTAGTAGGGCGTTAAGACAACAGATACATTTTCCTAAGTACTGTCATAACATATTTTATAAGTAAATAACACTCTTACAAAAATGGTGTGTGTGTGTGTGTGTGTGTGTGTGTGTGTGACGAGCTTTGATAGATCTTTGAGCTAGCCTTTATGGGCTTATCCTGGATATGTGCCAGCACCTTTGACCACGTTACATCAGCCACATATCTGCACTTTATTCCATGTTTATTTGCCTTACAACACCCCCCCCGTTCTTGCATAGTTCTCTTCTGATGCATGTTATGAAATCTTCAAGCGAAAAAAAATAAACGGATTGCAGTTAGTATTAACCACTAGACCTGTCTTTTTCAATAGACAATGCTGTCCATTGTTTTGAAATGTTTGATCTTTTTATCTGAAGCAGGCCATGGAGGCCAAAACAACCACCGGCCACAGTGAACCAACAAGATTTTTTTTTTACCAGCCATGTTTTTCGCCATAATTACACACACAAAGATGTATTATAAATGGATTACTAGTAAGAAGTGGTGTGGTATATTGCGTGTCCTTATTGCATGTTTTGTGACCCGAGTCTTTTAACCAAAATATCAGCTACCCCTTTAAAGGCGGGAGGTTACTGTGGCAACGAGGGCACTCAGCAGAATCTGACTAGTAGCCATTTGGTCTTTCCTGAGGCAAACTCAAAACATTAAAAAATAACCTAGCAAAGAAACACAAAAGACAAAGCCTCACTTTAGTAGACTTAAAAATAAATTACTGCAGCTTTTAATTGGTATCTTCAGCACTTCAATCACAGTGCGCACAGCTCCCCAGCCAAAAAGTTGCTGCGTGTCACACAAGGTGGGATATATATTTAAGCAATAAGGCCCGAGGGGGTGTGGTATATGGCCAGTATACCATGGCTAAGGGCTGTTCTTATGCGCAACGTGGAGTGCCTGGACACAGCCCTTAGCCGTGGTATATTGGCCATATATCATAAACCCCCGAGGTGCCTTAATGCTATTATAAACTGTTTACCAACGGCATTGGAGCAGTAAAAATAAGTGTTTTGTCATACCTGTGGTATACGGTCTGACATACCACGGCTGTCAGCCAGTCAGCATTCAGGGCTTAAACCACCCAGTTCATAATATTGGATACAGTTGAAGTTCGAAGTTTACATACACCTTAGCCAAATACATTTAAACTCAGTTTTTCACAATTCCTGACATTTAATCCTAGTAAAAATTCCCTGTCTTAGGTCAGTTACGATCACCACTTTATGTAAAAAATGTGAAATATCAGAATAATAGTAGTCATTTCAGCTTTTATTTCTTTCATCACATTCTCAGTGGGTCAGAAGTTTACATACACTCAATTAGTATTTGGTAGCATTGCCTTTAAATTGTTTAACTTGGGTCAAATGTTTCGGGTAACCTTCCCACAATAAGTTGGGTGAATTTTGGCCCATTCCTCCTGACAGAGCTGGTGTAACTGAGTCAGGTTTGTTGGCCTCCTTGGTCGCACACGCTTTCAGTTCAAATTTTCTATCGGATTGAGGTCAGGGCTTTGTGATGGCCGCTCCAAGACCTTGGCTTTGTTGTCCTTAAGCCATTTTCCCACAACTTTGGAGTGTGCTTGGGGTCATTGTCCATTTGGAAGACCCATTTGCGACCAAGCTTTAACTTCCTGACTGATGTCTTGAGATGTGGTTTCAATATATCCACATAATTTTCCTGCCTCATGATGCCATCTATTTTGTGGACTGCACCAGTCCCTCCTGCAGCAAAGCACCTCCACAACATGATGCTGCCACCCCCGTGCTTTACGGTTGGGATGGTGTTCTTCGGCTTGCAAGCCTCCCCCTTTTTCCTCCAAACACAACGTTGGTCATTATGGCCAAACAGTTCTATATTTGTTTCATCAGACCAGAGGACATTTCTCCAAAAAGTACAATCTTTGTCCCCATGTGCAGTTGCAAACCGTGGTCTGTCTTTTTTATGGTGGTTTTGGAGCAGTGGCTTCTTCCTTGCTGAGCGGCCTTTCAGGTTATGTCGGTATAGGACTCGCTTTACTGTGGATATAGATACTTTGTGCCTGCTTCCTCCAGCATCTTCACAAGGTCCTCTGCTGTTGTTCTGGGATTGATTTGCACTTTTCGCACCAAAGTACGTTTGCCTCTAGAAGACAGAATGCGTCTCCTTCCAGAGCAGTAATACTTCTGCGTGGTCACATGGTGTTTATACTTGCGTACTATTGTTTGTACAGATGAACGTGGTACCTTCAGGAGTTTGGAAATTGCTCCCAAGGATGAACCAGATTTTTATAAGGTCTTGGTTGATTTCTTTCGATTTTTTTTTTTCTCCCATGATGTCAAGCATAGAGGCACTGAGTTTGAAGGTAGGCCTTGAAATACATCCACAGGTACACCTCCAGTTGGCTCAAATTGTCAATTTGCCCATCAGAAGCTTCTAAAGCCATGACATAATTTTCTGGAATTTTCCAAGCTGTTTAAAGGCACAGTCAACATGGTGTATGTAGACTTCTGACCCACTGGAATTGTGATACAGTGAAATAATCTGTCCTTAAACAATTGTTGGAAAAATTACGTGTCATGCACACAGATGTCCTAACCGACTTGCCAAAACTATAGTTTGTAAACATCTCTAAGGGAGGTGGGACTAAATCGTCCCACACTATTCAACAGCCAGTGACAAATCAGAGCACCAAATTTAAAACCACAAAATGTCATAGTCCTGTTTGAGAACTTTGAATTATTTTACACCATTTTATAGATACACTTCTCCTGAATCGAACCACGTTGTCCGATTTCCAAAAGGCTTTACAGCGAAAGCAAAACATTAGATTGTTAGGAGAGTACATAGACACAAAAAAACACACAGCCATTTCCAAGCAACTAGCATGCATCACAAATACCCAAAACACAGCTAAATGCAGCACTAACCTTTGATCTTCATCAGATGACATTCATATTTATATCAAAAACCAGCTTTTTACATTAGCATGTGATGTTCAGAACTAGCATACCCACCGCAAACTTATGGTGAATTTACTAAATTACTCGAGATAAACGTTGACAAAATACATAACAATTATTTTAAGAATTATAGATACAGAACTCCTTTATGCAAAAGCTATGTCCTATTTTAAAATAGCTTTTCAGCGAAAGCACATTGTGCAATATTCTGAGTACATAGCTCGGCCATCACGGCTAGCTATTTTGACATCCGCCAACTTCGGGGTCACCTAAACTCAGAATTACTTTTAGAAAAATTGGATTACCTTTGCTGTTCTTCGTCAGAATGCACTCCCAGGACTTCTACTTCAACAACAAATGTTGTTTTGGTTCCAAATAATCCATAGTTATATCCAAATACCGCCGTTTTGTTCATGCGTTCAGGTAACTATCCAACCGGTGACTGGCGAGCGCATTTCGTGACAAAAAAATTCAAAATATTACTGTACTTAGAAGCATGTCAAACACTGTTTAAAATCAATTTTTATGCTACTTTTCTCGTAAAATAGCGATAATATTCCAACCGGGCAACATTGTATTCATTCAAAGACTGAAAGAAAAAAATGGAGACTGTCCCCAGGCTGACCACTTACAAACTCTGCTGCTGTACTTTGCCCAGAGACAGCAGACACCCCATTCCACTTTCTGGCTGCTTTAGAGAGCCAATTGAAGCCTTAAGTGTCACGTTACAGCACAGATGCTGTAATTTCGATAGAGATGCAACAGAAGGACAACAAATTGTCAGACGGCACTTCCTGCATGGAATCTTCTCAGGTTTTGGCCTGCCATATGAGTTCTGTTATACTCAGACACCATTCAAACAGTTTTAGAAACTTTAGTGTTTTAGAGTAGTAACCAGATAAAATCGTGTACGTTTTTTTTATCCGGCCGTGAAAATACTGCCCCCTATACCACAACATGTTAACTCCCATATATTTTGGGTGAAATACCGCGGTGTGCCATCACAGCAGCAAGATTTATCACCTGTTGCTACAAGAAAAGGGCAACCAGTGAAGAACAAACGCCATTGTAAATACAACCTATATTTATTTATTTTCCCTTTTGTACCTCAACTACTTGCACATTGTTATAACACTGTACATAGCCATGTGACGTTTGAAATGTCTCTGTTCCTTTTGAAACTTTTGAGTTTTAATTGTTTAGTTCACTTTTGTTTATTATGTGTTTGAGAGAGAGAGAGAGAGAGCTTTAACCACCAGCCAACAATGAAAATGGTTATGAGTTGAACGTAATAATATACCAATGGAAGGGAAGACTGTTTTGACTACTGGGATTTTCACATTGTAGCCAATTCAATTGCAGTAATTCATTTACTGATTTTAAGGAAATTCTGTTATCAATTTGGTTAATTACAAGTTTTAATCACTTAATAATTAAGAAACCAAATAGATATGGTTTCTACCTTTTTTACTTATTACTTCCGTGAACTTTCATTATCCTCCCTAATGAGCGAGAGAAATTAGAAAATATCTTAAAGATGTGGGTTTTTGGTAACGGAATTTCAAGGCACAGGCCAATGTTTCTTAAACAAAATGTTAGTGCTGATATTAGTTGGCAGGGGTTTTCTTCATTTATTGTGTTTTGATATATTTCAAATGCCTTTTATTAAGCCTTTTCCATCTGTTTGACCAGAAATCAAAGCCTTTGCTTATTCCTAATTTTGAGGATGGAAAATGTTTTAATTTTATTTTTTTAAGTTATTAAAAATATAGACTCTTAGCTTTCATTTGGAACCAGATTTGACTTGAACTTCACATGTTGGTGCTTTTACATGGAAATGACCAGAGGCTAAAAACAGGCTATACTGTATGCAAAGGAATTAGCCTAAGTCACGAGTAAATGTGTGCTGTGAATGTTTTGTTTCTCTCTTTCTCCTTGTCTCTGACATCACCTTGTAAATAAACATGCTAGAGGTGTCTGGAATGAGTGGTGTATGACTGTGCTCTGTTCCTCCTCCCTATCCCTGATCTACGTCTGAACTCGAACCCTAAGTCCCTATAGGCATTACTTTTGACCCTGGTTTCATCAAACATCCTCCAGAATGTTCTCTGTAGTCTAGTTGGTGCCTAGTGTAGAGTGAGGTATTGCTGAGTCATTGCCATAGTCTGATCTCACTTTCTGACACAACAGCCCAAGGGAGGTCACCTTACATTCCAAACCCTCACTGGATCTTTACTCTGCTGGGTTATGAGTGTGACGCTGAGCGACAGCACAAGTTGTTTCAGCCTACTCGTTTGTGTGTGTGTGCGTGCGTGCATATGTGTCTGTGAGCACAGGCGTGTGTCAAGTTTGGTCAACATACAATTATTTCCTCCCTTGAATGGGAAAACAGTGTTCTCTTTCTTAACTCCATCCAAACTGTAACATTGTTTGGAGAGTGTAGGACGGGACTTCCCCAGACAGCCTAACTCCCTCATATCTGTCCCTCCCTGCTGCCTCTCAAAGGCTTAAGTTGATTAAATGTTTTTCTATGTAGAGACACTTGGGAAAGCACCCATTAAGAAACCCTGGGCCTGCAGTAGCTGATACAAAAGGTAACTGGCAGCTCTGGTAGACTACGCGCCAAGCTGTTCTTGTCATACTGACAGTTTTGGGCTATTAGATGAATCTTGTTTGTCCTTCTATGTAACTCGGGCCATATTTGCATAATAATTTTACTAAGTACATTCAATTTATGTAACCTTACTTGAATCAAACTGTCATTCACACCCCTGTCCGTTCACCAGGGAATTGTGTACACATACATTTTGAGCAGGGAGGGGTTGTACCGTAGCCTTCTTGTTTTCTACTGTAGTGCTGAGAATGGCGAAAGGATTATTTGATTGAAGTTTGGTGAACTGAGATTGAACCTGGCTGCTGTATTAGTAATGTCCTACTAGCAGGTGGCTGGGTTAGCTCTTCCCTCCACATAGCTTCCGCTGCAGGCAGGCAGGCTATAGTGCGTCCCAAACGGTACCCTACTCCCTATACAGTGCACTGCTTTTGACCAGGGCCCATTTATGGAATAGGGTTCTAGTCAGAGCCTTTCATGAGAGTTTCACTGTGAATTTCTCTGCTTGAGTTGGTGTATCTGGACATATTCTGAAGGAACCAAAGTCCAGTTTGACAGAAAAGGCTACACTCTACAGAGCAAGGATCTGACAAGCGATGTGACAAATTGAACTGCCATTTTTTTTTTATTGGTTTTCCATTAAAATTATAATAAAAAATAATAATATTCCACATCAATTCACAATGCAGAATAATGGTCCTATTACGTATGTACAGTGTTTGACTTGAGCATGAGCTCACTGGAGCAGAGTACCGGCACCTCACATTTTCTACTGCTTGAGCTCCTGCACATCTTATACAATATTAGCTCAAAAGTATTGTGGAGCTCCTGCACCAAAATATAAACAGTACCGGCACCTAGTCCAGTCCAAGTCAAGCAGTGCATATGTGTGACCACTAAGGTCGGGCAATGAAGTTATACATCTACCACAGTTTTTATACATACATAAACACATACCCTTGACAGGGCATCGGATACATCATGTTTGTTTGTAAGGGTGAGCTACAGCATTTTACTTGTCTGTGAAGTAATGCTTTTTCTGAAGCGGGATTAATATCTATCTCTAGACAACAAGAACTGTCAATCAAATCTTGAGCTGCCTGTGCACAGACCACTCTGTCCTGAAAACAAAACTATCTCAGTCAAATACAGTGGTTTACCAAGACATTTAGTAGAATCGACTCATAAGATTTTATGTTTTTGGAACGGAGGAGACTAATTAGTTGTACTTCCGAGAACACAAACACTCCCATAAACACTCCCAGTGAACTAGCGAGGGACTGAAAGGGGAGGGACACAGTATAGATGGGCATAGACAGTGCAGGGTTCTATCTATCGGCAATCAAAAGCTGTATCTCGCAATAGTATGCTGTATTTTGGAATTTCTTGCCTCGCACTGTCTTGTAACTTCAGTAAAACAGGGCCTATCATCAATGAATAGGCTAGGATGTTCTACCTTCAACAGGCAGACTGAACACACGCATCATCAGTGAAGAGAAAGGGCAGGCTGCACTGATTTTAATTTTGTGGGGGGTAACTTGGGCAGGAGCTTTATTTCACTGTTCAAATACTATCTATTTATTTTCCGGGTATTCGCAATAAATACAATTTACCAATCATCATAATGCAAACAGCTGGGGTGTAATCATTAGCCAAAACAAATTGATATTGGACAAATTCAGATAGGTTCCTCCCCGTTTAGTTACATTTGCTTCTGTTTTGCAACATAATCTGTGTAATAAATGGGTCCCAAACAGTGCGCAGTAGTTTCCAGGGTGCTATAGTAGTACTTTTTGGCTAACAGCAACGGTGAAAGAGATCTGACGTTTTGCCATCATATAGCTGATTATGTTTCCCCCAAAAAGTTTTCTGGTGATAATTTTTGTTGTATTGATTTGTGCCAGCAGGTCTTGAGGACTCGCCATTGGTGTGCGTGCCTATAGGCTAATCGTTGTTTGTAGTTGGGAAAATAGCATACCGTTGTCAGGGCTGACCGTAGGGCTTAACCTCCCGTCCCACCTAGTCAACAGCCAGTGGAATCGCGTGGCGCGAAATACAAATACCTCATAAATGCTATAACTTCAGTTTCTCAAACATATGACTATTTTACACCATTTTAAAGACAAGACTCTCGTTAATCTAACCACACTGTCCGATTTCAAAAAGGCTTTACAGCGAAAGCAAAACATTAGATTGTCAGAGTACCCTGCCAAAAATAATCACAGCCATTAGACTGAAAGAAAAACATGGAGTCCTCTCGTGGATGCGAACTCCAGCATCATTGTTCCCTGCCTGACCACTCACAAAAACTCCTGCCATTTTTCGCCCAGAGACTGCAGAGACGTCATTCCACTTTCTGGCGCCTTCTGAGAGCCAATGGAAGCCTTAGAAAATGTCACGTTACAGCAGAGATGCTGTATTTTTGATAGAGATGCCCTAGAAGGAGAACAAATTGTCAGACAGGGCACTTCCTGTATGGAATCTTCTCAGGTTTTGGCCTGCCATATGAGTTCTGTTATACTCACAGACACCATTCAAACCGTTTTAGGAACTTTAGAGTGTTTCTATCCAAATCGACTAATTATATGCATATTCTCGTTTCTGGGCAAGAGTAGTAACCAGTTTAAATCGGGTACGTTTTTTTTATCTGGCTGTGCAAATACTGCCCCCTAGCCCCAACAGGTTAATGCACTATAATAGTAAAATACCTTTTCATGTAAAATGCAACCCATAGCCCATCAGAGTGAAAATGAGCTTGAAAATAAAACCATTATTTTGTGAGTCCTGTAGGGTACATTTACATTGCACAACTGTTAACAATGACTGTCAAAGCCACGTTGCGTCTGAAGCAGCAGTAGCTCAATGCGCTGTAAGTAAACACTACATTCTAAAGTTTGTTTTATTCAATTAAGCATTTCAAATGTCATAGTATGTCCTTGTGTGTACCAGTGTAACATGAACAATATCATTTACATGAAGCTTTTTTCATTGTTACAACAGGCCTAAAAAATAATCTCCAAAAATGAATAATCAAGTGTTAGTATTCAAACTGTCCGTTCGGATATCCGGATATTTGATTAACCGTGCCCATCCCTAGAGTAGTGTGTGTGTGTTGGGTAATCAAGCGTGTATTTGGTATTATAGTAGGATCCCCATTAGCTGTCGCAAAAGCAGCAGCTACTCTTCCTGGGGTCCACGCAAAACATGAAACATAATACAGAGTGACATAATACAGAACATCATTAGACAAGAACAGCTCAAGGACAGAACTACATACATTTTAATCAAACATCTATCATTCCCTTCACCTTTAAATAGGCTTATGTCTGCCCTGGCCTTGCTAGGTGCTGCTATGCCATTGGCTCTGAGCTCTGACTGTTGTCTCAGTTGATAGTTGACACAGCTGCACGGTTCTAGTGTCTAGTTTGACATGACACAATACCAAGGTACAGTAACTCCTCAGAGACTGTGTGTGATGCGTGGGTTGACTCATAACCCGCAGTCCCCACGGTTATATCCGCGGGTCGATCGGGTTTAGGGTCATGAAATGTTGTGCGGAGGAAGGGCAGATGGATGGCGGGCGGGTTGAATAAAGGGAGAAGAATACCTGGACGAAGTCCAATGTATAATTATTCTGCTATTTATAGGCTACATTGAAGCTGCGAAATGGAGAGTTGAAAGTAAAGCGGGGTAAAGTAAAGACTGGGAACGATTTGATTATGTGTGGCGATTGTGAGGCGCTATACAAATTCGACTCACAAGATGGGGACTTCAAATAGGCCTATGGCACGCCAAGGGAACTGTAGCCTACTGTTCAGATGGGTAAAATAGAAAATGAAATCTGGACACTGACTAGGTCTATAACCTCACATAGCTTTAATGTTAACTCCTGCAGAATAAGGCATTTCTTGCAGTAAAATAATGCACCAAATGTAGGCTACATTTTGACTAGGGAACAGGAGTGGAGAAATATGATTTATTTCGTTCAGCATCTTGAGAGAATGCAAATGCGTTGTTAGCACCTCTACAGACGGTATCTATCTTCATCAGCATCATAAAAGCTGATAGTATTTCAGCCACATCAAATATGCATCCAGAAGGAACTGAAATCTTGGCAGAAACATGTTAGGTTGTTTTCACAGCTTTCTGTTTCCTTACAATCGGTCAAATTTAGCATTTTCTCCCCGGTCCGTAAAAGGTTCTGCTCAGCGAAAGAATCCGAGATGACCGAGAACTTTACCGACGTCAACTAGATTGAAGCGTTCACTCTTATCGATTAATGATATTCTGGTGAGCGAGGGTTTATTTAGTACTCTAGGGCAGCATACTGTATAATGACAGAAGAGAAGCAGCGTGTATCTAATTATAGACAAGCTGACTAACAGCCTACCAAAATGTTGGAAATTATGAGCAGAAACATGTCTAAATAATGCAACAAAAATCCTGCACCCTATGTCAAAAGAACAATCTGCCGTCTCGGACTGTAGCCCACAGCACATTTGATATGTTAGCGGGTTAGGGTCGGGTGCAGGCCTCTTTCACTTTATCACATATAGTCGGGCGGTTGCAGATGGGTTAGCAATTGCCGGCTGTTGCGGGTGAACAAATGGCGCACCACGTGTGTGTCCATACAAAAATGAACACCTGGGACCCTGTCCACAACTGGAGTGACTCCATCCCTCCTTTTAAAGTGCCCCCCCCCCACA
The DNA here is from genome assembly GCF_901001165.1 of Salmo trutta. Classification (NCBI taxonomy): domain Eukaryota; kingdom Metazoa; phylum Chordata; class Actinopteri; order Salmoniformes; family Salmonidae; genus Salmo; species Salmo trutta. The sequence continues at coordinate 7,516,428 of NC_042988.1, forward strand.
CCTGACCACTCATCATATGGTAGCAGCAGTACAGATGATGGGTTCAGATTAGCACAGTGGAAGTTGACCCTCTCATGCATGTCAAATAAACATACCCCTCCAGAATGTTCTACAATCTATTCACTACTTAAGCCATCTCCCCACTCAACCAGCAACATGGGGGAGCAGCCTTAGGAAAACAACTCACAAAAGAGCATTTCTGAAAAGTGCTTCCAGAAATGGCTTGAGAGAAAATCAAATGACTTAGGCCTTCCCGTCCCCCTCTTTCACTCTTTCTCTCCCTTACATTTTCCCTCAAAATGTTGTGAGGAGATATGCCCTAATCTGCATTGCTGTTCAACATTCCCCACCTACCAATCATGCAGAACCATCCAATTGGTTACCTTGACTGTCATTCGGCTTCGATTGGTTGTCAGTGTTATCCTGTCCAGTAAGATGTGGTTGGCCAGATGGGGGACAACTTGTTTCCTCACACCTCTCCCCTCCCCCCTACTGCAGCAGCTCCACGTCCCAGCTTGTCACAGCCCATCCATGGCCGTCACACGCAAGGCATTTTGAGTAAAACATTATCACAAGATTAGGACGAATATAACATATGCCTCTCCTCCCCTCGTCAGTTCGTAGCAGCTGCCCTTATTTTTAAGGTGTTTCTATTTGCATTTTCAGTTTCTTTTTAGGAGCTTCTTGCCTTTCTGCTTGCTAGCGCTGTTGCTTAAAATAGTGCAGCTGTTAAGTAATATTGAATGGAGTGTCATTCAGGGACACAGGTCAATATTTCCTCATTTACTTGGTACTGTTAATAAAACACCCTCCCTGTTGAGAAACATTCAGTATTGCAAAATTTTTTTTGAGTCAAGTTGAAAAGGGAATTTTACACCTAGGAAGTGGGAATAGTTTGAATGCCTGATTTACTGGGTCAAATAGCCCAGTAAATGCTTTGCATTTATCTTGAAGATGAAACATGGACATTGTTTTTGCATTCTAATAAAGTCGTAGGCTACACGTTTGCGTAAGACAAGCCTACTTGATTCTCTACATTATTGCATCGCTTTACATTATTGCATTCTTTGTAGACAAATGTTATAAAGCTGAGCACAACGCTGCCTTTTAGTGATTTAAAAAGTTTTTTTTAAGCTTAGGCCTAATCTAATAGGAAATGATGGAGCATGTAGCCTATCCTTTTACGCAGCTACACAGTGTAACCTAACACCTGTGCCATCCATCACCACACCCTTTGGATCTGCAGTGTTACAGCACGGCACCCTTTCAGAACATAACACTACAGTCTGCTCTCTCGCTCTGTGTTCTCAGAAAATGAATAGTGATTTCATGTCGTGTCAGCCTGACCTGTGCGTGTTCATGACCTGAACATTTCTTAGAAATATTACTCACAGATTTTTCTATTGAGCAGTTATGTTAGAATCATGCTAGTATAATTTGCACTTGCAAAGGCAGCCAGCCACCTGCATATTTTTCCTTCCACCATTATGATTTACCTGTCTTCTCCTCAGTCTGTACCCTCCCTTGTTCTTGAATTACATTAGCCAGGCAGCCTGCCAACATATAACCAAATTACACATTGAAATGGTGAGCATAGTTTGGCTATGGGGTCTTAAAAGCCCATCTGAGCTTTAGGAAAATACTTAGAAAATGACCCCTGGTAGGGTACTTTTCCCATCACTCTGCTCCTTCCTCCTCTTCTTTTCTTTTTATCCTGTTAACCTACCGATCGGCTGCTGAAATCCCCCTTGTCTGGATGCGTTTTGGTAGGCCTTTGCTCCAGCTAGGGCTCTGACCTACATTTGGTGAGATCAGCTGTTCCCTCCTGTGTCCCACGCAGACATAAATTAAGCTGCATAGCTCCTCTCAATGTAGTACCGCTGGTAAATTAACCCCCCGCTTCACTCTCTATCCTCCAGCTATGGTTTCATCTACGCACCTGCTCCTCTGTGCTCCAGAAACATGTAATTGATGTCTGATTTCATATGTATAAAAGCTTCACTGTCTGTCAGCAACGGGATTTCTTGCAGAGTAGTAATGTGGCATTAGGGCCAGATCATTATGACTACTATGGGCAAATTTGAAGCGTTACATGGAATGCTCTTGGTTTGGATGACAGTGAATGATGATTTATCAAGTGTGAACGTTGGAAATGGCTCATGGATGTTGTGCTGTGTTTTTAATGTAGATCTCTTGACTCCCCCTCTCTCCTAGGCTGTCCTCTGGCGAGGCGGTAGGTGGGTGGTGTGGAGCTGGCCTCGGCACCGGGAGAGGCCCCCTCGCCCGCCCCCTCCCTGTGCTGCATGGCTGCGATGGCGCCCGCTCTAACCGACGCGCCGGCCGAAGCTCACCGCATCCGCTTCAAACTGGCTCCGCCCTCCTCCAACCTCTCCCCGAGCGGCGTGGAGAGCAGCGGCGGCACCAGTCACATCCTCGTCTCCAGCAACGGCGCCGTCAAGCGCAAGGCCTCTGAAGAGCGCGGTCCCCACGGGGGGTCCATCACAGGTAAGGGGAGGGAGGAGTCGCCGCGAGGCAACGAGGCTCCTTCCACACCTCTTGGGAAACTACAGCCGCTGGTGGCGTCGTACCTGTGCTCGGACGTGACGTCCGTTCCCTCTACTAATGAGTCACTGACGCTGCAAGGCGTCCTGCTACAGAAACACGGCCTTCTGCCCAGCTTCCTGCCCAGGAAACATAAGACACTGGAGCTCTCAGAGGAGCAGCTGAAAAGCATCATGAGTAACAGCAGAGGAGGTGGTCCCCCTGCCCTGTCAAGCTCGCCGCCACCGGTCAACGGCGTGGCCAAGAAGTTGGCCAAAAACGGGGCGGACCGCGACCGGGACAGTATGACAGCGGTCAATGGAGGTAATAACAGGCCTCCTGCTGGACATGGACTGGACTCCCCAGTGCACCAGCCCCAACTCCACACAGCTGCCTCTAGAGGAAACTCTCCTCTCAACGGGGGAGGGCAGCACCAGCAGCCCACAGGACTGTCCGACAACCCTGCTGGAAACCCTGAACAGCCAGCACCCCCCGCAGCCTCCACCAACACCCCCATGGACTGCCCCGACAGCAAACCCTCAGAACGGCCACCATCGCTGGCCACGGACACATCATCCCTTTCCCCAACGGACCGACAGACCTCTCTGGGTCTGGGCAGCCTTGGAGTGGACGTTAAGGAGCGGACTCAGCAGAGCCAGAGCCGGCAGGGCGAGATCGAGGGGCGTCTGCGGCGCCTGAGGAAGCGCCTCCAGGTGGTTCAGGCCAAGCAGGTGGAGCACCATGTCCAGCAGCAGCTGGGGGGGCTCCTAGAGAGCACCCTGGGACCACTGGATGCCCTCCGACCTGGCGGGAGACGAGGAGGCCAGGACGCCCCCCTCACCCCACAGGAGAGGGAGGGGCTTGGGCGATTCCTGAAGGACGGCTCTGTACCGGCGGAGCTGGAGCGCCTGTCTCTCAGCGGAACCACCAACCTGAGGTCCACGGAGAGTGCCTTCGACTCGGACGCCACGGAGAGCAGCTCCGGAGGAGAGACGGACGTGGAAGAGGACGAGCTCACCAGGGTGGACATCGAGCAGCGACACATCTCTCTGTAAGTACCTGGAGAAAAGGAAAATGTGTGTTTTTCCCCCTGTTTAACAGACAATTTAATTGGATAAGAAAGAGTGGAATGTGCCTTTTGGAATGAAGTAATGTTGACTAAATTGGCATTTAGGATGGGGAGAATGCAGAGAGGGAGTCGGACACTGAAGTAGTGGAAAATACAAAGATGCTTGAGTGAGTGAAAGGGGGGGGACTCCATCCTGGCTTGGCTTGTTGGGTTGTTAGCCACTGGGGATCTGTAGTCTCGTTTTAGCAGAGAAACACTGCCAGTTTCAGGGTTCATCTCCGGTTACCACTCTCTGCTGCTGAAAGGAAGCCTAATCCAGGCCCACTTATGTTACATACAAGCATGTGCCCGCGCGCTACGTCTTCCTGGTCCTGTGTTCATGAGGATGTGGCTTGCATCCTCGTGGAAGGTGACCCTGACGAAGTGATGGGTAATGAAAGTGAATAAGAAAAACCTGTTTTAATAGAAGGCTCTTCTGTTCTGATGGTGCAGTGCAGTCCTCTGCTTCAAACACACTTTCATGTCTTCAGGGATAAGCATGGGTCTAAGAAACCACCGTTTTCAAAGAAGTGAAGGCGGGGATATCCGGAAGAAGCTATCTTGGCCCCAGGTTAGGTTAATTCCAGTGCGGTTGTTATCCTATCAATGTCCGATATTGCTGATCTTTTGCTAGTTGACTCCATAAATGTGATCATCGCAGGAGTCGATTTTAATCCAGAGATGGATGAAATAATGTGGGAGTAGATGGACAATCCACCCTGAAGTATTCAGTATTGGTCCTACCTTGTTTCATGTTACCTTAACTTTTGAATGGTGTTGGCTAGCTGTTGCTGGTTATGCTAGATGTTCCTACTCAGTTGGATTGGCCTTTTCTTTATGATCCTCAGTTGAGTAACATGTGGGCACTATGTTTGGCTCTTTTTATAGTCAGCCCTGCGGCTTCCCTCTGATTCCAGCTCCACAAGACCCACTGGTTATTGTGTGTAGTGCGTGGCCCATGGGCACTAACCAATCTATATAGTGCACTACTTTGGACCAGGACACATAGGGCTGGGATCAAAAGTAGTGCACTATGTAGCGGATAAGGAGCTATTTGGGACTCAGCGTGAGCCTGACTGTGGGTCAGAGTCAGAGGCCTTGTTTGAATGTTGTGAACTAAAGCTAAAGACAGACCGACGGCATGAGGGATAACCTACATTCGGGCGTGATGAAAGCAGTTGGTCGGTCACATGGCGAATTGCGTAAGGCCAAATAGGCTTACTTCCAGGCAGATTATAGTGAGAGAGAGCATGATGACACAGCTGCTGTTTTTTACAGTCTCTGTCTGACTGTCCGTGTGGGAGAAGAAAATAGGGGCGCCTGCACCTTTAAGAAGTGACAGGGCGCTCCTCTTACGGAGAGAGGGGGGGGCACTGTTTTCTTTCTTGGGCATGACTCATCCACTTCTGTAACATTCTATATGATGAACAGAGAACATATTTGCAAACACTTTAACTCACCACACAGACCTATTCCTGCTTTTCATAGTTTAGGTTGGCAGCTCGTTGATGGTACCACCTTGGTGTGTGTCTGGATGTCTGTTGTGTCTTGTGTAAGGAAAGCTTGTTATTTCTAGACCAGTTGAAGTCGCTATGGTGGCGCTGATGCAACCACTGTAAGGTCATTTTAACATTTGGCTCTGAGCAACCCCCTGAGGTTCGATTTGTGTGATCTGTCTATCTGCACGCCGTGTTTGTCCTGACACGCACGTAAATACACTAGGGGTGTAGTGGTGTACCAAACCCACGGTTCAGTGCGTTTTGTGGTTAAGGTACAGCAGGAAAATTACAAGCCAACAGTTAATAGGTAAGTTTGGTTTATTTGGCTAAATACGTAAAATTTAAAAGCACCCTATTTGTGGCCCAAGTCCAGTTTCTGTGACATCATTTACAATGTCCCTGGTATTGTCTGTTGTGACAGCGGTTGTTATGTTGGGCCTCTCAAGTAGAGGTCTGAAAACTTGGACCTGTTCTAAAATGGACCTGGGGCTTTCCCACCCGGGAAAAAAATGCATAAATCCGTTTTTCAATATAGAGACCCGAACCAACCCGAGGACCACCAGTTGCGTATAGACATGGTCGGATCCAAGTTCGGGAAGCAGCAGAGAAGTCCATTTGTAAGCTCCTTTATTAACCAGAGCTTATACAGCGGGAGAGACAGTGGAGGACGGGCCTTGCGTGTGTGAGAGACCGAGGCAGCAACCAACCATAACAAGCCAACTTGTGCTAGAATACTAACTTTTAGCCTGTCATAGTTAGGTTATATATCATCCAATATGATAGAAAAGTGTGCTGTGTCTTTAAGACCCATGATGACATACACACTGTCATTTCGAGGCTCAAGCAAAGATGATATTGAGAGACTTGAGGCGGGGCCCATAGGAGGAAGAAAATGAACCGTTTTTGGTGACAATCCGTGTTGAAATCAGCAATATATTTGCTTTATGGTTTGTATATTATCAAAAACCAGGTACTAGGGCAGTGAATTGATGTTAGCTTCAGCTGTAAACTACCAAGGAAAGCTAGCCTACAAAGCTGGAAGCTACCGGTATCATCTTGCATTGTAAAGTGTTGTAATGGTTAAATATTTGTGAACAGTAATTAACGGTTTCAGAATGTCTACATACCGTGTTGCATTATTCAATTGTGTTAACTTCTTTGCAGCATAGGTGGGAGTGCAGCCCAGGCTCCCAAGGAAGTGCAGTGGTTCCTAGAGCTAGCAATGGAGCAGGCGCGGTGCTCTCGCACTATAAGGGGACATCGGCTGCGCTGATAGACAGACTTGGTTCTCTCTCAATCAGTAGATGACACGAGACATATATGACAAAGTACACAAAGTAACAATTCTAGGTTCCAGACCGTTTTTCATGTTCTAGTATCAAAAAGGTTCTGCCGTTTCGGTATACAGTGCAACGCTAACACTCCGGCAGGGGTGTTAACGCCTTGTGAAAATCTAAAAGCAGGGAAATTGTCTTGTTTTGATTTGCTCTCATTTTACAACCCAATAACCGTCTTTGACACAGAATGACCGTTCTGCTTTTTATGTCTGTGTGTCACATGATGAGTAGGGTCTCTGTGTACGAGTCTGCTTGTTTGTGTGTGGCCTTTTTGTACATGTCATAGTGACACAACAAAGCTTATGTAAACATTAGCATCATTGAGGGTTCTATTGGAGGGCTTGATGGTTGGTTGGCAGGGCCTAAACATTTTTTTTTGTATACCAGCCACTGTGGGAGGTAGATAAAAAAACCAAAAAAAAAACCAATGTAATCTACAAGCCACTCATTTTTATTTTTTTACCAGCCAAAATATTTGTTTTGCCTTAGTTACACAAAGAAAAAGAGAAAAACGGATGAGCATGCCTAGTAATGTTTCTAAAACAAGTAATGTATTACTAGTAAGAAGTAATGTGGTATGTTGCTCAATTTAATGAAATATTCTGTGACCTGAGTATTTTATCAAATTATTTTGCTCCTCCTTTAAGGTTACCTTGGTAACAGGGCCACTCGAGTCATCGCTTGTGCCTGCTACAATGTCACTAGTAGAGGCCACCGATGTCTCTTTTTGTTAGCTGTGGGAGCAAACTCAAACATTGAAAAGCAACCAAGCTTGTGAACAAAACTATGTAAATGGGTAAGAAACACGAGGACAAAGTCTCACTTTAGAAGTCATTCAAGTAAATTAGACCATTTATTTTGCTACAACGCACAACTTGCACTTGTGCTCATACTTGACTCTGTTACCACGCGCCAACGTGGCTGGTGAATTAGACGTTCTTTCCCGGCAAAGCCAAAATCTACCCTCGTTTGGCATGTAGCCTGTGTTCATTTTAGGCCCTGTTGGTTGGCCTTATATCCTCCATTTGTAATCATTAACCTTTGGCTGCCTTCCAACAGTTTCACTCACTCCCATAACCCACTAGGCCTAAATATGATGCATTCATGAATAAAACGGTTCTATGAACTGTTGCTTTCGGTTCTACCTAACTGGGGTTGTTTTTAGATTCATATCTACTTATCCACAGGCTTAATATGTTTGTGAAATACTGTTGCGATGAGAATGATGTGCATTCTGGTGACCTTTCTCCTCCCCGTGAACCCCTTTCCCGTCTTGCTCCTGGAGTTATTTTGGGAGGAGCAACAGGAGCATGTTGGCAATGCAGGACAGGTCACAGGTAAGTGTCCTAGTAGGCTCTGGATAGGCCTAGTAGGCTCTGGATAGGCCTAGTAGGCTCTGGATAGGCCTAGTAGGCTCTGGATAGGCCTTATCCACAAAGCGTCTGAGTAGCAGTGCTGATCTAGGATCTGTCCCTATCTTATTCATTATGAGCCAAAACTGATATTTGATCAGCACTCCTACTCTAAGATGCTTTATTGATATTGGCTCTCTGATGTTCTGCTCCTTCAGCCTTCGTGCTGCAGTGCACTGACTCATGATGATGATGAAAGGCCTTTTTCTGGTGCATTCCGCTGTCTGCTCCATTTTGGCCTCTTCCAGAGACTAGTGCCTCCTGTCAGCTCAAGTGGCAGCTCTGTCTCAAATGCCTGAGCCTAGCCAAACCCCCATTATGCAAACCAACTGCCTTTTGATAACAGGATGTTTATTTTTTGTAGTGTTTTTTTTCCTCTCTCTTCATCTGTGCTCACATCTCACAGGCTCCTCTTCATCTTATGGGGACTCTCCACAAAGCCTCGTATTATAGTACTGTCGACGTGTCTGCAGCAACTCGTTCTCACATGGTCTCGGTGCAATACTTTCCTTCCTTCAATCCCTTCAAATTCAATATGCAGAACTAGGTCCTTATCCTTCCTCCCACTGATGCTAAACTTGGTGTGAAATAAATGTAGTGATGGTGTGCATGTGAATGCGACCTCATGCAAATTGAGTGTGAGATTCGTTTGTACCAATACTTTTGTCATCCCAATTTTCTTTTAAGTGCAAAACCGTATTTTATATCCTTCTGCACCAAAACAATGGCAAGGAAATTGGGAGAAAGATTACTTTGAGGTGTGTCAAGGTTTTAAATAAGTAAAGCTCTCAAGCGGTTACCGACCTCTTCCTGAGGTTATTGGTGTGTGAGAGCTTAGTCCTGATTGGTTCTGTCTGTTTTATTGCCATAATTGCAACTGTTTGGGTTTCCTGTCATGTTAGCGTAGCTTCCTTTTTTGCATGGCTGTTTGGCACATAAACCTGTAGCCTAGGCCTACATTAGGCTAGTGAGAGGAACTAAGCTCTTAGCCAAACTATGGAAAAACAGGCTTTTTGTGCCCTGTCCTTCAATTATTCTGTGTGCTTCACAGGGCCGTGCCAAGAATCCTTGTCAATGTGATTTAAGGACCCAAGTTACTCATTTACAAATGGATCCACTACATCCTTGTTCCTTCCTGCTTGCTGACCTTTCGGTTGGCTTTCCAGTTTAGCCAGTTAGCTCGCAGGATCCTCGAAGCAAGCTGGTTGGTTAGGATTTCTTTTTGTGGGTTGTTTTCATCTTTATATCCGTTTGTCTTTTCTCTCCTTTCTGCCTTCCTTTTGTCTCTTCTTTCCCTGGCTCGTGTTGATCCGTTCACCTGGTGTGCCTGTTAATCAGTCTCTCAGCCTGACGCCAGGCTCTTTTGTTAGCCCGTTTTCTAGAAGTTTCCATGCAACGTGTCCTCTCCGCAATCCGCACCACATGTCGCCATATCCTGGGTCCTGTTCAGCTGCACCCCTGGGCAGTGAATGGAAAAAAACCCACCCGGACTGACTCTAGCTGCTCAGTGCTCAACAGTAATGTGGTGTCTCAAATGGCCCTCATATATGCTCCTCGCACACACTACAGGTCCATCTGTAATATCCGTAATGACCACTTTATCTCGCCCCAAAGCAAGTGTACAGAACAATATATTTTCTTTCTTCATTATTTTCATTTTTCCCTTGTTATAAGTAATACTTTCGTCTGCATATTTTTTTTCTATTATAGATAATCATTCTTATTGTTCATCATTCTTATCTAACCAGAAGGTTTCCAACAACAATATGATTTTAAAAAGGCAGTGTTGGGCAGCACATGGTGCATTAGTCTTCTGTTTAATCAGTCTGGAGATTACTAGCACGCTGGATTAGCAGACCGCTACCACCAGCACCACCACTAGATTAATGGGTTGGGATTGAAACGACAACACGCCTGCCTTCTCAGGATGGCTTTCTGGAGCTTATGGTAGGATATGGTTCACCCTCTCCTCCCACCCCCCATCAACACCCTGGGGGTTGGATCGTAGTTTTCTCCTCATCAGGGTTGTGTTGATTAGGGCACACCGTAACAACATGTTTTGCAACAGAAAACGAACCTGAGTGTTTATTATTGGACAAGTCCAGGTAGTCCCTTCCACTTTTACTACTTTCATTTAGTGCCGAAATGGACACAACCCAGCTGAAGTGTTCAACTGATGTTACTGCAAGGCTGTGCCAATGAATCTGATCAAGTTTAGGCATATCCCAGGGCCAGAGGACAGGATGCTGGTGCCCTCCGTTGCCACCAGATAGATCAATATAACTGGTTTGGGAATTTTATATTGAGCTCTACTAAAACAATCGCAGCACATTGACTGAATATTTCGCAAGGGCAACCACCACAAAAAGTGTTTAGTTTAAATGGGCCGGAGGGCCTGGTCCCTTTTTTTACAGGTACAAGACAAGCCTGAAGTGGCATTGAAACGTCTTGTTCTTGGCTCGTTAATGTTTCCTATGATTCATTGAAATGGAAGCTGCTATGTGACACACCCACTGCATGGCTGCACAACACAATGACAATGGGAAGCAATAGCTACAGAGTGAAATGATGGTGGTCTTAGGACTCCTTCTTACTCAAATGCAATCGCATTTATGCTTAAAGCCCTTTTTTACATCTGCAGTAGTCACAAAGTTTGTTGGTATGGGGGTCAAGTCGTCCATTCGGTGTGTTTTGCAGTCACTCTGGCACACTGTCTGCAGTAGTGCTGTCCAGAGTCATTCACACTCTGCGATAGCAGGACATACCATACAACTACTAGTTCACCACCACCCCAAACCTCTCTGCCTGTGGTGGTGTGACTGCAGTGATTTAATGCATTGCCATTCTCTCTCACACACTCTCTCTCTCACTCTCTCACTCACTCACTCCACTGTGTTTGCTCTTCGCCAATGGAGTCAAGAGAACCGCTCTGGCTCAGAGCTTCCCCTCTAAAGATCACTGAGGTTCTCTTAGGCTGGTTTTCTGTGTTAAATCCTAGGACCAATACCATTGAAAGATAGATGGGGTAGAGACAGTCATGTTCATTAGTGGTTTCAGGGGATGGTAGGCTACTAGGCTTAGACCGTATTCTCAGATGAAGGGGAGGAGTCTCGTTTTCCATAATGTTCTACATTTCCATAATATCGTTTATATAGGCTGATGATATAACATCCGTTTTATTTACATTCCAGGGGGACTGAAAAACATGTTAACAAGAGGTGCTTTTTTTTGTCTGATTGAATTGTTTGTGCAGTAGACAGAGTAGGCCTACATTTGGTGCTCTCTTTCGAAACCTGTGATAAGGTGGCAGTGTTAGAGCAGTGTTTCAGCCCATGAGACATCCCGACAATTGACAGTGGTATAAAAGTACTTATGCCAAACAACTACTTAAGTAGTACTTACCTGTACTTTATATTTGACCACTTTTACTTCACTACGTTCCTAATGAAAATCATTTACTTTTACTCCATTTTCCCTTGACACCCAAAAGTACTTGTTACATTTTGATTGCTTAGTTGGACAGAAAATGGTCCAATTCACACACTTACCAAGAGAACATCCCTGGTCATCCGTACTGCCTCGGATCTGGCGAACTCACTAAACACAAATGCTTTGTTTGTAAATGATTTCAGTGTTGGAGTGTTCCCATGGCTATGAGTAAATAAATAAAAAAATGTCCTAATAGAAGGAATTTGAAATGATTAATACCTTTTTGATATGTAAGTATATTTTAGCAATAACATTTACTTTTGATACTTGCGTGTATTTAAAGCTAAATACTTTTAGACTCAAGTAGTATTTTACTGGGTGACTCACTTTCACTTGAGTCATTTTCTATTAAGTTATCTGTTACTTTTACTCAAGTATGACAACGGGGTACTTTTTCCACCACTGAAAATTGTTCTTCCCGCGAAAGCGTGTGTAGCGTCCGAACGGTTTGCGCTACAAACGAATGACTATGGAAAGGGGGAGACTCAAACACGATGGTGTTCTCCGTTTTGCTCTACGACCCGCATAAAAGTGTCACAGGCCTCGTCTGAAGGTAACCCATACAAACGAAGGGAAGTATGAAGGCAGTTTTGTGCCAACAAAAATAAGGGGTTAAATACGCTGAGTATGCCAAATATTAGGAACACCTTCCTAATAACGAGTACCCTCTTTTGCCCTCAGAACAGCCTCACTTCATCAGGGCATGGACTCTACAAGGTGTTGAAAGCCTTCCACAGGGATGCCGGCCCATGTTGACTCCAATGCTTCCCACAGTTGTGTCAAGTTGGCTGGATGTCCTTTGGGTGGTGGACCATTCTTGATACACACAGGAAACTGTTGAGCATGAGAAACCCAGCTGCATTGCAGTTTTGACACAAACTAGTGCGCCTTGCACCTACTACCCTAACCCGTTCAAAGGCACTTAAATATTTTGTCTTGCCCATTCACCCTCTGAATGGTACACATACGCAATCAATGCCTCAATTGTCTCAAGGCTTAAAAATCTTTCTTTAACCTGTCTCCTCCCCTTCATCTACACTGATTTGAAGTGGATTTAGCAAGTGACATCAATAAGGGATCAAAGTTTTCACCTGGATTCACCTGGTCAGTCTATATCATGGGAAAAGCATGTGTTTGTAATGTTTTGTGTACTCGGTGTGTGTCCCCAAAAAAATTACAAATATTTGCTTAGTTTTCTTATATCTACTAGATATGCAATTGGCATGCTGACTGCAGGATTGTCCACCAGAGCTGTTGCTTAAGAATTCAATGTTAATTTCTCTACCATAAGCAGTAGGTCAACCGGCCTCACAACCACGGACCACGTGTAACCACGCCAGCCCAGGACCTCCACATCCGACTTCTTCAGCTGCGGGATTGTCAGAAACCAGCCACCCAGACAGCTGGTGAAACTAAGGAGAATTTCTCTGTAATAAAGCCCTTTTGTGGGGGAGAAACTTATTCTGAATGGTTGGACCTGGCGCCCCAGTGGGTGGGCCTATGCCCTCCCAGGTCCACCCATGGCTGCACCCCTGCTCAGTCGTGAAATCTATAGATGCGGGCAAATTATTTCCTTGTATTAAGTCTAACTCAGTAAAATCGTTGAAATTATTGCATGTTGCGTTTATTTATGTTCAGTATAGTGAACGCCAAGTTCAATATTTTATTTAAAAAAATGTGATACATTTTTTTAGTTTTTTTTTAGTATATACCTAAAGGGTCCTAAAATTCAGAATCAAATAGCTAAATGATCCATGGTATGGCCAGCGTAAAAAAATAATAATCTGTTTGCAATTGGGTACTTTTTTACCACTGACACACACACACAGTTTTTATAATGAGAAGTGACCAATAACCACTTATTTTGTAATGGAATGATTTGTATGGAAAGCCAAGTTGAAGCATTATGTTGTCTTCCTCATAATAACCACATGGTTTTACCCGCAACAGTGTAGCGCAACACCTCTTCAATTGAAGCTGCGGTAAACAAATGAAAGTGGCCACCTCCCAAAAACAAATCAAAAATGAAATCCCGGTTAATTATAAGCGAGCAGGAGAACGTATACATTGGCTACAATAATTACAAGGACAGAGGTCTGATTTTTCAAGGTAGGCCTATTCCGGTAGACTCCTCGAATTTCTGAGCTCCAAATTCAACTTCCAAGAAGGCTATTTCAAGCCCCTTGTTTTGTTTAAAATTGCAGGTGTGACATGGTTACCAAAATGTATTTGTCATGTTATTTCATTACCCGATCATATTGTGAATAAGCCCACTAGGTTATGTAATATGTTGTCATTTATATCCAGAATAATTAATAGGAATCGTGTTGGATGTTGCGCAAAAGTCCCTCCTACACAATTAAGCATTAGTAGACCCCCGTGTCCAATCCGAGGCACAAAAACATACGAAAACATGAACTCGTTAACTTGATGCTTTCTCTGTTAAGTCTAACGAGACCCTGCTGTAAATCAAGCAGAAAACGGATGATCAACGTCAATTCGCTAGAGATATTAGATCCAGGCACAACGGTTTTCACCGGCGTAATGAATGAGAGACGCACGTTCTAGACATTACTCGCGAACACTTATTTTTCTTCATTTTTTTGTTTTCATCACTTGGGCTGTTGCATCGCATGCGCCATCTCAACAGCTCTTTGTCACTTGACTATCAGTCTGAAAATGCCCATCAACACAGCGTTATCCATAAATATTGAAGAAACACGTTGATGACCGTATCTCTATTTAGGTTTCAAGTGTATCTTTTTAAGATGACTCTTTCTCTTAGGAGCATTTTTCTTTCTCTCGTTCGCATAAATTGTTTTGGATTTGTGTGCCCGTAAACTGTTTTCATACCGTAACATATGGAGACACGAAATGTTTTGTAGTTACACTGCATTTCTGAGATCTCTATACCAAAAACTGTCTGACGGCTATATCCAGGATTCGTACAGGGTTCAATTTCAATGTCTAATTTAAGAACTTAATATATATATATATATATATATATGGCAACTTACACTGCCATAAATGGAAGGATAGGGAAGTAATGTTTAATGTCACACGATTTTGGACAAATCCGTCAAGACACCAACCATGAGGAAGGGTTACACGGGTTTTAAATCAACTCGTGAATTGTATTGAATATAGCTATGTTCCTCTCTCGTATCTTAAAATTGGCTGATTTTTATTATCAACGACTTATCAACAGCTGTAACATGTTGTCCAGCGTAGGAAATCCTCACTGGTGCCCTAGTTTCTAGAACGACCCATATGTGCACAGGCAATGTCTAACGCTGCAGGCAGCATAGACTATGAAAAATTAATGTTTTAGAGCTGATGGTTGGTTGCATGGTGCAAGAATTAATACAAATAATTAATTATTGAATGTTATGATGGACACAGCTTTGTCGAAGCGAAACATACACCACCTCTGCTCAACAAACTCGAGAATGAATTGTTTGAGGTGATGCAGTTCGCGAATGACATTGTGCTTATCACCTTTCAGTCAAGCAATGCAACCCGCCAACAGTTCACAATCTAGTTCGGTTGCGGCCACAATTAGACCTTGTTTCATATGTACCTACAAATAATCGTATTTGTGTGCCTAGCAATCAACAAATGTTAATTGTTAAAGTGCACGCTTTTACAAGTCTGTTACAAATTACAGCTCCAACAATCCTCTTATTGTGAACAAGAGGTTTGTAGAAGCATGACTATTTTGAGTTTTCTGTTCACCGGTAGGGGGTCCTGCGTGCTCTGGGTATTACCGACTCAAATGAACTAAATGAGTCGGAAGATTAGTTATTTTGACTGAACAAGTTGAAAAAGATCAGTCCGTAAACAGAGCAGAAGTGTGTGTGGGCGTGTGTGTGTGTGTGGGCGTGTGTGCCACTGTCTCATCCACACATGCATGTGTTGGAAATAAGTCATCCTAACCTGACCAGGTCCTTTCTCCTTCAGAGGTGATAACCTGGATTACGTTTGTAGTGGACAGTGTTTCCTTTAAAGATAAACGTGTGTGTGTGTGTGTGCCTTCATGGCTGAGAGCTTTATTCATTGCGGCTGCAAGTGAACACCTTGGCTGAATCTGCGTTCTGCATTTAAATGACCTCTAAGCCATTTGATTGGCCAAATGTCCCTCTACTGGACAATTTAAAGGGAAGTGTGGACTGTGGATGGTTTCCCCACCTACTTATATTAACCTGTGGTTACTACACTATTTCCCTTTTTATGAGAGGAACTCCTAGCTCTACAGTTAGGATTGCTGGGGGGCTGCAGTGGCAATGAATCCTGGTCATGTCGCTGTGAAATGAGTTCCTCTGCTGCTCGAGAAGGAATTGAAGAACCCTTTGCTGTGGTGTGTGTGTGTGTGCTTGCTGAAGAGGGGTCGGGTAGAGGGGAGCAGGTCGCCCATGTAAAACATCTGTCACAGTTTGAGTATCAAGAACAAGATAACAAACAGCGTAGCTGGTCTCAGCGCTGTTGTAACGCGAACACCACAGCTCGTATTCTCTCTGCGTGTATGAAAAGTTAGGCGTTTTAGTGTCGGGTTTGAATGAACTGGTAACGTGTGACGCTGTAGTACCATGTTATGGAGAGCGAAAAGAATTGCTAACCAAGTGAGGTAGAGCCTCCCTCATTCACGCTACATAATATCGAAGAGCCTGTGTGTGAGAAGTAGCTGTGGTGCTCAGTGTAAATAGAATAGATTGGCTGCTCAGGTATCCTGTTGCCTGCAGCAGAGAGAGGATATTGACTGGTTTTAAAGGGCAGCTCCCGCTGTGCACCGCTCCGTGTCTTTGTTTGTGTCGCCGCGTGTATGCGTTTGTGCGCACATGTGGGTTGTGTGTTTTTTTGAGTCGGAGGCGGCGGAGACCGAGCGAGCAAACTTTGTTTGCTCAACAAACCAGATGTCACCTCTTTCAGTTTCTCCTCCCGCTCTTTAACAGATACGGGAAGTGGTTATGCATGTGTTTGTGTGGTGGTGGTGTGTGTCTGTCTGTGTGTTTCCTGTTGTGCATCACACTCCAGTCAAGCTAAGGTGGCTGACAGACCAGTTTGTGTGTCTGGGGAGCAGAGAGAAGGAAGGAGTGCTGCCATTGAACTGTGTCATTACCCATAGGGTTAGATATTCTATGCTCGCTTGGTTTCTTTCTGTGTTTGGATATTCTGTTTTTATTCGGCCTTACTAGTCCAGTGGGAGCATTTTATAGTAACATGATCATCTCTGATATTTCTTCACCCCAGGCTAATACAGGCCTGTGTGACTCACAGCGTATACCTATTGGACTACCCAATGCACCCTGGTAAAAAATAAATCACCTAGAAAAGCGAACCAGAGACGGTGCTCCAAACTAATACAAAATGGAGCCTTTATTAGTCAACCAGCGTTTCCTTATTTTTTTAATGGATGTGGCTTTTCTATTTCAGGCCAAGCAGCATGTCCCCTCTTGCTCTGCTTGTCAGATTCTTCAGGTCCTTCTTCCTCAGAATGGCTGAATTACTTTGGGACATCAGTCTGATGAGGCTTAATCGGCGAGAGCTCCTCTGACCTTTTTTGCGAGACAAAGGGTTGATGGAATATGACATTTGGATGCTCTATCAAGGTTGCCGTTTTGTCATTCATTCAGAACCTAGCGGCCTTGGGGCTTTGTCCCCCTAGCCTTTGCATGGCGTTCCTCAAAGTGAGCTTCTGCTCAACAAGCTATACGACAGTTTTATTCCAGACGTTGAAAAGCGAGGCCTATTCGAGACCGCCTACCGATTTTGTTCGTTTGTCTGGATGTACTGTATAGTGTTGGATGCGGTCAACGTTTCGGCGGCTACAGTTGCCTACCGTAGTGAAGTGCTTGGAGGCACAGCGGTGGTGTAAACTAGTATGCTCATCAGTTCCTGATTTGGAGAGTGCTGCTGCCCCACCTCCTTCTCCCCCCCATCCCAATAGGCCTAGCCCGAGCTCCGTATGTGTGTAAAGAGCTCTTCTCGCCCGTCTCTGCTGCCTCAGTACCTGCTGCAGAGTCCTTCCCTCCTCCTCTAGTCTTGTCTATCCCACCCTCCTCTCTCTCTCGCTCTCACACCTCATCTGTACCTGGCAGCGCCCGCAGAGCCGGGCCCATAATGAAAGGGCTTGTGTGTGTGTGTGTGTGTGTGTGTAGCAGTATGAA
Organism: Salmo trutta; assembly: GCF_901001165.1. NCBI lineage: Eukaryota > Metazoa > Chordata > Actinopteri > Salmoniformes > Salmonidae > Salmo > Salmo trutta. The sequence continues at coordinate 7,533,978 of NC_042988.1, forward strand.
TAAGGCTAATGTACCTACTGTGTTTGTGCTCACATGCCTATATGGCACTTCTCTGATTTGCTTGTGAATTGGTTTAGTTTGCAAGGTTTGTGTGCATTTTATTCTGTTGCACGTGGTGGTCCTGGCCTATGTCATTTTAATGTCTAATGTACTTGTTCCCTCCTTTTTGATTTTGATTTTTTTTTTTTTTTTTAGAAAACACTTTCAATAACTTACTCAGTTTCAGTCGGAAATGGTGGGGTTTGAGGACCTAACTGTTACAAGGATCTAAAAATAGAGATGGCACTGCTATTCATTTGGTCTCCATATCGCTTAGTCTCCAGTATATTTATAGTAAAGGGGGGGAGGGGGTGGCGTCCTCTGTCCCCCAGGAGCATGCTTCATCCCTGGGCCAAACGAGTCCTGTGTCTGCTGCTCTGTGGGAGAAAGGTCTGCTGGATGGATAATGAGATTACAGGGAAGAGAGAGAAGAAGAGTGGCTGGTTGGGGCTCAGGCTGTCTGCTGCCTCAGGACCACTGGGGACCACACCGGAGTGGTTCACTATACTGTACCACCCCAGGCCTGAATCCTCTAGAAACACAACATCCTTATATTGCGGTGGATTTTCATTTGCTATAGGCTACTACCCCCGTAATTGTCCCTCAAAGCTGGGAGTGGGTTTATTACAAAATGGAGGCAGGCGGGAACTGTTACTGAAGAATTACAATGATATTGAGTCCCTTTTTTTTAAAGACCAGGCTGTAAACACATTGATTTTTGCACACTAGACATCTGTTGGGACAGGACAACTTCTGGTGCCCTCCGAACTTGGAGGTTGGCAGATTTGACGCACTAAAATATACACACTAAACTAAAGGCCTAAACACTGCTACACAATACAACTATTAAAATGTAAAAAGTGGTGTAATTCAAAGGTTACACACGAGAGAGGGGAAAATGTGAAAGCAAAAGAAAAGCAATTGGACAGGATTTTGGCATCAGATTTTAACATGTCTCGTAATGTTTTCCTCAAGCTGAGACCCTCACATGGTTTCTCTTAGACCACTATATGTTTAACAACAACTTGTGACTCAATTTGAAATAGCATGTCATTTTACGGAGAAAACGGAGAAACAGTCAACAGAAACCAGGTTGCATATTAGCATGACTTCAGCAGTCATGGGGCCGCAGATAACTCAATATTAGCACATTTTCCCAGTGGTGGGGGGTATATCACTCTCTGTCTGTGAGTCAGGTTTTACTTAAATTACTCATGTAATCCTAAACCTTTTGAAAGCGCTTTTAAAGACTACACGCCCCGTCGCTCCCTGCGTGAGCCTCCTCCCCCTGCCGTGTGCGTAGGCCTAGATGTACACACAGCGGACAGTTTATTAGGTACACCATCTAGTACTGGGTCGGACCCCCCTTTGCCTCCAGAACAGCCTGAATTATTTGGGGCGTGGAAACGTTGCTCAATTGGTATCAAGGGATCGAATGTGTTCCAGGAAAACATTCCCCACACCTCCACCATCAGCCTGTACCATTGACACCAGGCAGGGTGGGGCCATGGACTCATGCTGCTTACACCAAATTCTGCCTCTGCCATCAGCATGACGCAAAAGGAACCTGGATTCGTCGGACCAGGCAATGTTTTTCCATTCCTCAGTTATCCAGTGTTAATTGCGTTCTCACTGGAGCTACTTCTTGTTTTTAGCTGATAGAAGTGGAACGGGGGGGGGGGGTCGTCTGCTGTAACAGCCCATCCATGACAAGTTGTACGTTCTGAGACGCCGTTCTACCCACCACTGTTGTACTGCGCCGTTATTTGTGGCCTGCCTGTTAGCTAGCACGATTCTCCTTCGATCTATCGCATCACAAGCTGTTTTCACCCACAGGACTCCCGATGACTGGATGTTCTTTGTTTGTCTCACCGTTCTTGGTAAACCCTAGACACTGTCGTGTGTGAAAAGCCCAGGATGCCGGACCTTTCTGAGATACTGGAACCGGTGATAATACCACGCTAAAACTTATTTAGGTCGCTCGTTTTGCCCTTTCTAAAACTCAATCGAACAGTAGCTGAATGCCTCGACGCCTGTCTGCCTGCTTTATATAGCAAGCCACGGCCACGTGACCCACTGTAGGATAACTATTTTCCTGAACGGGGTGGTGTACCTAAAACTTTCCACTGAGTATGTGTTTGTGTTAATTCAGAGGAGGCACCAATGCGTTGGAGATAATCTTGTTGTTTTCTGACAACAATACAAATTCCTGGACCGGTGGACTGGGCCATGGAGGAAGCCACTGGGTTCTTGGTGAGTTTTTATTTTCTGGCAGGCAGGGCAGACCATGGGAATGGGGGCAGAGAGAGCAGTATACTTACTGGGCTCTGCTCAGGGTTTGTTTGCAAAGAGGATTCCTGCCCTGACTCTGCCGTGGTAAAGATTTGGCCCTGCCAGAAGCTCGGACACTCAGGCTCCTCAGCCTTCTGCCTCCCTCCTCAGCCCCCTTGGCCCTTCTCCTTCAACAGCGTAGAAAGTGGACTAAATCCTCATTGGGGGAATAAGAAGACATGCACATTTTGGGATTGGCTAGGCCTACTCATGCAAATCAAGTGGAACTGCTGACAACTTATGAGTCTATTAGTCAGCGTGGGCACTGGACATGGTGCATGGATAGGCCAAAATGAAAATGCATGGACACACACCAGTCTTGCCCACACACATAAAACAAGATATGAGAACATCGACACCCATACACTTTCTCTAATTGATAGACTCATTTGTTCAGTCACAACGCCCACTCCTAGTCTTCTACCAAGGCCTGTGACTCATTCATCAGACACACAGACAGATCTGTTTCCTCTTCCTGTTTCAGCACCAACAGCCAACCATATTGGCCCAGTAGAATACTGGCAGGTCACATGGTCCATTAGGCTAACTGACCCCATCAGCTAATTGAGACTCTCCGGCAGTCAGACTGATGTTATATCCAGGCAACAGCCCAAGGCTTCTCACCAAATGGCACCCTATTCCCTATATAGTGCACTACTTTTTACCAGAGTATGTGGTAGAGAATAGGATGTCATAAGGGACACTAAGACTCCCTTCCCCGTTGGACCAATGGCAAAAGTCCACAGCTAAAGTAGTGCACTATATAGGAACTAGGGTGCCATTTGAAACGCTGCCCATGTAGCTTCAAACAGGCTGTTTCATTTACATTTAATCCCCAATCCTTATTTCAACCACAGTCCTTTCAGCAGATGAATTACCGTTAAATAATTATATCTGGATCATTCTATTCCATCGGTATACAACTCTTTCCCTTTATGTGATTGTAATGTGCTAGTCTTTGTCCACACGTTCACATTGGCAACTGATACAAGCCCAGGCAACAAACAATTGGACGTCTCCTCCCGTACCAAAATCAGACACAAAACCAGGCGACACAAAGAGAAAGCCAGGCTAGGATACTACATTGAGACGGTCTCCTCCAGGGCTGGTGCTAAGCCTAGAGTTGGGGAATGCCCAGCCCATTCCTTGCAGTAAGCTAGCTGCAGCCCAGCAGCCTGCCTGCCTGGCCTGCTCAATAATACACAGAGGAGAGCCGCTGCCGGTCAGATGGTGCGGTAGTCTGGAGGAGGAGAGGAGTGGAGCCTAGCGCTGTGACACAGCAGCCCAGCCCTCCCACCTCCCGCTTTTTATTTAAGGCATTTGTGTAATGTGTAGTAGGCCTTCAAGCACCCTTTCCAGTTCGTGGGTTTCCATGGCGAAAGATGTTCAAAGGGTAGGCTAGCTGAGTCATAGCTCACGACCTGTGGAGGCAATTTGTATTACTGATTTCTGATATTAACTCCGCCGTGAGGTTGTTTTGTCCTTTTGAAGATCTATAATGGATTATTGTGTGAGCTGCCATTTTAATGTCCGTAACAGATTCAGTTCTGTAAGCGCTGTCATCCTTATCATACAACAAATAAAGGATGGCTGATAGGATTTATTTGTACACCTCCTCTTTTTGACCAATCAAGGCCTGTGTATTTCTTGGTGTTAACATCTATATTTCAAGGTTGTATGTTTTTAGGGCCGACGTCCCTGCTTCTGCCTGCTTGTATGACCAGTGTAGACTGTTGTGTACTGCGTTTGTTGTCAAAGCGTAGACTAGGAGCTTGGCTTACTTTGACGTGGCTAGCTTTGATCGCTGTTCCAATCTGTTGTTGTAATATGCACAGCCCCCCCCTCCCGTTCAACAGAGTCACCGTTCTGCTGGGTGACGTCACCATCCTTGTCTCCCTGTCGCTGGCCATGTCTTGTCACTGGGCTGATTGAGCTAGTAGCACACAAATACCACTCACCGGAGCGCCGGGACCGTTGTGACCGGTCTGTCTGTCATGTTTTTTGTTATATTCTCTGACATGCATACAGGCAGGAGGTGAACAGTGAAGAGTATTGTACACTGTAGGTAGCCCTAGGCTAGTTTTCAAGGTAATGTCTGTGTTGTATTCTATGCAGGTAGATGGGCTATACTAAGCCTTACCCGTCTGTAAACACCCCCAATTACACCTAATACTGTTTTTATGAAGCAGCATGTAACCTAGTTTGAATACGACCCTGCTGTCAGTTGTCCAGTGTCTGGGAGGAGGAATATTTTTGTCAAGCAAGTTATTGCGATCAAGTATTAATGATACGTCCGGTTGCCAAGTAACCAAGAGCATTTGGCCCTTCGGTGGTAGTTGTATTGAGTTCATGAATCTAGCTTTTCAATTTGAATATTCAAAGGATCCTTTTTGCATTTTGCTTTCGTTGACCTAAATGGGTCCGAGGTGAATGGGAGAGCATGCAACACTAGCTTGGAGCCTCCCCTGTGTGGCAATCTAGAGGGTCACCTTTCCACCCATCCCAACTTAGATTGTCGTCCTATCATAGTAAAAGCCTACTTGATTTACCACCCATCAACGGTAGTACACATCAGTATATCAGTTGTCTCTCTTAATTTGATTGTGAATGTTACAGCATTCAACAAAACTGAAGTGTCACAATACATAAGAGTTGCATTGTTTGATTAATGAGATAATAAGTCTGACAGGAGATGACAGGCAAACAACGGCGGTAGCTCCAACATGTGATAGGTTGAAGATTAACCAAATGTAAAACAGCCTAATTATAGGTGCCAGGCTGTCAGCCCTATCGAAGCCCATGCAGAGAGAGAGCAGTATGCTGTCAGGACAAGTAGTTTGAAGCCATTGGCACTGAAACGTTGAAATACGCTTACATGGAGGCGAACCTGAAACTCCCTTCCTCCCCCTCCTATCACCAGCCAAAGGCAACATGTCTTCCTCTGTTGCTGGCTGGCACCACTTTACGAAGGTGTGGCATTGCTAGGCAAGATTCACCATAACATGCAGCAGCCCAGCCTCCCTGTGGGAACCTATGAATGTATATGCTGTGGGTTAGGACAACAAAATAGTGGTGCCCAGCGTAGTTGGGGGCAATTCCATTTTAAAATCTAGTCCATTCAGGAAGTACACTAAAACTCTAATGCCAATTTTATAGAATATATATAAAATGCTATTATTAAATATATAATGGTATTATTAAATGGAATTTGGTTTACTTTCTGAATCAACTGGAATTGGCCTCAACCCTGGTGCATCTGCGGCTAACATCCCTAGCCTAATCTTTTATTTAGGCTACTGAAGTTATTGTATGACGACTGTAACGCCCAGTGTAATTTTTTTTTTAAAAAGGATAGATCCTGATTATTCTGTTTTTTTTGTAAACAGAATATATTATTTAGCACAATATTTTCTTCCAGACTGAATTGAAATGCCCCTGATCTCTCTTATCCGGCCATCTCTGGACAGCATGGTGATGTCTCTGGACAAGCCTGGGCCAATAGGGACGTGTGGAATTTGGACATGCAGTGGAGTGGAGCCTCGAACCGGTATCGGAGTTTCTGCCCTAACCCCTGTGGGTTGTGCAATCACACGCAATATTTTTAACACGTCATTTTCCCATTCTCACATCTGGGCTGGGTTAACCAACACTACGTCTCCTTTCCAATACCACCCCACAACAATTTCATAAGACACTCTCTTTATTCACTCTCTCCTCCCTCTGTCTCCTCTCTTCAACTCTCACCCTAATTCATATCTCTACTCGCTCTCCACTACTCCCTCGCTCTTCTACTTTCCCTACTCTCTTGTTCCAACATTCCATCCCCACTTAACCCTTTTAAGTCATAGCAGTGAGGCTTTAGCCCCACTTTGGCGTCCCAGCAGCACACATTCTGTCACACATTCTGTCTCTCCGTTCACCAAGAAAAACAACGCCGGCCGGGGAAGTCAAAGCACAGAGAAGGGCCCGGGAATACAGGTCTTCGTTCTCAGTCTGGTCTGCACCCATTGAATCGTTTGCTTTGAATCAATCACCTGCGGCCCAAATGTATTGCAGTTTTAGTCCTACCCCTTTCAAAGAAAGCTGTGGGTGTTGCCTGGGTATTGCATCGAGTTATCTGTATTTAGTGTCGTCGTCCCCCACCCCCCTTTTTTCCCTGGAAAGCAGCTCTGCTTCTCCTTGTATGGATCGAAGCTCCCATGTGTGTTTTATTAGCAAAGAAAACGGTAAATCCTTTCCAGGAAGCCAGGCGCTAAAAAACAAACAAACATGAAAAATTGGGTTTGACAAGACATCAAATCAAATTTATTTATATAGCCCTTCTTACGTCAGCTGATATCTCAAAGTGCTGTACAGAAACCCAGCCTAAAACCCCAAACAGCAAGCAATGCAGGTGTAGAAGCACGGTGGCTAGGAAAAACTCCCTAGAAAGGCCAAAACCTAGGAAGAAACCTATAGAGGAACCAGGCTATGAGGGGTGGCCAGTCCTCTTCTGGCTGTGCCGGGTGGAGATTATAACAGAACATGGCCAAGATGTTCAAATGTTCATAAATGACCAGCATGGTCAAATAATAATAATAATCACAGTTGTCGAGACTGCAATAAGTCAGCACCTCGAGTAAATGTCAGTTGGCTTTTCATAGCCGATCGTTGAGAGTATCTCTACCGCTCCTGCTGTCTCTAGAGAGTTGAAAACAGCAAGTCTGGGACAGGTAGCGCGTCCGGTGAACTGGTCAGGGTTCCATAGCCGCAGGCAGAACAGTTGAAACTGGAGCAGCAGCATGGCCAGGTGGACAGCAAGGAGTCATCATGCCAGGTAGTCCTGAGGCATGGTCCTAGGGCTCAGAGAGAGAGAGAGAGAGAGAGAGAGAGAGAGAGGGAGAGAAACACCGGATGAGACAGGAGAAACTTACTGCAGCATAAATACAGGAGGGTTCAGGAGACACTGGCCCCATCCGACGATATTCCCGGACAGGGCCAAACAGGAAGGATATAACCCCACCCACTTTGCCAAAGCACAGCCCCCATACCACTAGAGGGATATCTTCAACCACCAACTTACCATCCTGAGACAAGGCCGAGTATAGCCCACAAAGATCTCCGCCACAGCACAACCCAAAGGGGGGCGCCAACCCAGACAGGAAGACCACGTCAGTGACTCGACCCACTCAAGTGACGCACCCCTCCTAGGGAAGGCATGGAAGAACACCAATAAGCCAGTGACTCAGCCCCTGTAATAGGGTTAGAGGCAGAGAATCCCAGTGGAGAGAGGGGAACCGGCCAGGCAGAGACAGCAAGGGCGGTTCGCTGCTCCAGAGCCTTTCCGTTCACCTTCACACTCTTGGGCCAGACTACACTCAATCATAGGACCTACTGAAGAGATGAGTCTTCAGTAAAGACTTAAAGGTTAAGACCGAGTCTGCATCTCTCACATGGGTAGGCAGACCATTCCATAAAAATGGAGCTCTAAGACATGATGCCGAATCTTAGTTTCCTGTTCCTTTCTCTCGCTGGGAACACATGAACTCAGCAAATAAAGAAATGTCCCTTTTTCAGGACCCTGTCTTTCTTTCAAAGATAATTTGTAAAAATCCAAATAACTTCACAGATCTTCATTGTAAAGGGTTTAAACACTGTTTCCCATGCTTGTTCAATGAACCATAAACAATTAATGAACATGCACCTGTGGAACGGTCGTTAAAACACTAACAGCTTACAGACAGTAGGTAATAGTTTTAAAAACTTAGGACACTAAAGAGGCCTTTCTACTGACTGAAAAACACCAAAAGAAAGATGCCCAGGGTCCCTGCTCATTTGCGTGAAGGTGCCTTAGGCATTCAATGTCCGTACTGTGAGACGCCTGAGACAGCACTACAGGGAGACCGGACGGACAGCTGATTGTCATCCCAATGGCAGACCACGTGTAACAACACCTGCGGGACAGGTACACAATGGCAACAACAATTGCCCGAGTTACACCAGGAAGGCACAATCCCTGCATCAGTGCTCAGACTGTCCGCAGTAGGCTGAGAGAGGCTGGACTAAGGGCTTTTAAAAAATAAATATATATATAAATATATTTATATATAAATATATATATATTATATATAAATATATTATTTATTTTTTTTATTTTTTTTCACCTTTTATTTAACCAGGTAGGCCAGTTGAGAACAAGTTCTCATTTACAACTGTGATCTGGCCAATATAAAGCAAAGCAGTGCAACACAAACAACAACACAGAGTTACACATGGAATAAACAAATGTACAGTCAATAACACAATAGGGGAAAAAGTATATACAGTGTGTGCAAATGGCGTGAGGAGGTAAGGCAATAAGTAGGCCATAGTAGCGAAGTAATTACAATTTAGCAAATTAACACGAGTGATAGATGTACAGATGATGATGTGCAAGTAGAGATACTGGTGTGCGAAACACTTAATAAAAACAATATGGTGATGAGGTAGGTAGATTGAATGGGCTATTTACAGATGGGCTGTGTACAGCTGCAGCGATCGGTTAGCTGCTCAGATAGCTGATGTTTAAAGTTAGTGAGGGAGATATGACTTCAACAATTTTTGCAATTCGTTCCAGTCATTGGCAGCAGAGAACTGGAAGGAAAGGTGGCCAAAGCAGGTGTTGGCTTTTGGGATGACCAGTGAGATATACATGCTGGAGAACGTGCTACTGTTCTACTGGTGGGTGTTATCGTAACCAGTGAGCTAAGCTAAGGCGGAGCTTTACCTAGCAAAGACTTGTAGATGACCTGGAGCCAGTTGGTCTGGCGACGATAGCATACAGGTCACAGTGGTGGGTGGTATATGGGGCTTTGGTGACAAAACGGATGGCACTGTGATAGTCTGCATTCAGTTTGAGTTGTGTTGGAGGCTATTTTGTAAATGACATCGCCAAAGTCGAGGATCGGTAGGGTAGTCAGTTTTACGAGGGTATGTTTGGCGGCGTGAGTGAAGGAGGCTTTGTTGCGAAATAGGAAGCCGATTCTAAATTTAATTTTGGATTGGAGATGTTTAATATGAGCCTGGAAGGAGACACCTAGGTATTTGTAGTTGTCCACATTCTAAGTCAGAACCGTCCAGAGTAGTGATGCTAGTCCTCACCAGACATCACGGTGTGTCACAGCATCATCGGACTGAGCTTGTCATTGCAGGCAATCTCAATGCTGTGCGTTACAGGGAAGACATCCTCCTCCCTCATGTGGTACCCTTCCTGCAGGCTCATCCTGACATGACCCTCCAGCATGACAATGCCACCACGCACAGAACGAGCAGTATGGCAGATTCCCTGCAAGACAGGAATGTCAGTATTCTGCCATGGCCAGCGAAGAGCCCAGATCTCAATCCCGTTGAGCACATCTGGAACCTGTTGGATCGGAGGGTGAGGCCTAGGGCAAATTGCCCCCCAGAATTGTCCGGGAACTTGCAGGTGCCTTGGTGGAAGAGTGGGGTAACATCTCACAGCAAGATCTGGCAAATCTGGTACAGTCCATGAGGAGATGCACTGCAGTACTTAATGCAGCTGGTGGCCACACCAGATACTGACTGTTACTTTTGATTTTGACTCCCCCTTTGTTCAGGCACACATTATTCCATTTATGTAAGTCACATGTCTGTGGAACTTGTTCAGTTTATGCCTGTTGTTGAGTCTTGTTATGTTCATACAAATATTTACACGTGTTAAGTTTGCTGAAAATAAACGCAGTTGACAGTGAGAGGGCGTTTCCTTTTTTGCTGAGTTTATTACAGAATCCTGACAACATATTCCAGAATCATGATAGTTTTAAATCTGTGTTCCAGCATTCCTCAGCTGCCTGGTTACAGCAGATGAGACAGGGAGCCATGTGACCTTCGGGGGTTAAATCTGTCTCCTTCCCCAAATAAGAAGGAATCCTCAACCTTGTTCTATAACAAATCTTTTATTTTCCGGTTGATTTCAGCCATCAAAACAGTGTACCGAAAAAGGAATTCATATGCAAAACCCATTGTCTGAATAATCAAGGAATTATATGTTATGAACCTAGCAAATATGTAAACCAGATGTGTCCTACCTTTTGGTAGGGTTGTGAAAACAAGCCTTGTTGTTTTGTCTGGGTCTGTGCCCCAGTTAAAACAGCCACAATTGTTTACAGAACTTTCAAATGCAATATTCTGCTATTCTTCCTGACTTATCTCCTCTCTGCAAGACAATGATCCCCCATTGCAGCGAGGTCAAGAATGATACCACTCTCCTCCCCCATCCGGCCCAGTTTAGAACCTGTGGAATATGCTGGTCCAGGGTTGTGTCCCAAATGCCACCCTATTCCCATATAGTGCACTACTATTAACGTCAAAGGTAGTGCACTATGTAGAGAAAAGTATGTAATTTGGGACGCAGGTCAGGTTTTTGGGTTGGCTGGTGGTTTTGTTTCAGTGTCTATAGAGTCAGGTCTGTTATCGGGGAACCCAGAGAGGAGCCTATCAGCCTGGCCGGCCTGGTCCGTACGCAATCGTCATACAACCAGAGTTATTTACTGGGTTCTACTGCCTTATCTCCCACACCAGTGGGCTAATAGTGGGGGGAAGAGAGAATGGAGGCTGGGGTAGGGGAGAGAAGGTTTGTGGGAGGGGATAGAGAGTATTGGGGGGGGGGGGGTATTGAGTATGGGGAGGGGGAAAGTGGTCACTTGTTCGGGCGGGCATCCGACCATGTGTTCCCCAATGAAAAGGAGCAACACTGTGGAAATGTGCCTACAGGCAGAAATGTGGAGCGGGATGGTGGGGGCTGGGGGTGTGCGAGTGCAGAGGTGTATGGATAGGGTACTTTTGTGTGTGTGTATAGGGCCCCCTTCAGAAATTGAGCATGCTGTCAGATTGGCAATCCAGGCGAACTTGAAGCCAGCCTACTTTAAAGTTGCTTCTGTCTGGCTGTGTAACCGAGTTAATATACTATACATGGTGGATCAACATCCAGTCAAAATAATGTAGTACTATGATCACTGTTCACTTTAAAATGTAGACAATTTTCTGTTGAAATGTAGTCAATGCCACTGTTGGATTGCATTTCGATTGTGGACATTGTTGTCCTTGTAGAGAAGACTAAGCTGAAATGGCAAGAAGCTGCGGTATGCAGGACATGAGAGCTTACCATTCTCACATAAACCCCTTCTGATTCAGATGGTCTTAACCGCACAATATACAGTGCCTTCAGAAAGTATTCACTCACCTTGACTTTTTCCCATGTTTTGTTGTTACAAAGTGGTATTAACCCCTTAAGGTCGATGTCCGCGCCCTGCGGAAATCTAATTGGCATAATAAATTTAAAAAAGCCCATAAAATTCTGTCAGTTTAAGCTAGAGAGACGTTTGTTTGCATGGGATGCGTCTCGATCCACCGCATCTGCAGTGAAAGGTGACCGAGCTAGAGCATTGTATACGCGCAAAGTTTATTTTTCTCAAATTTTGTGCACAAATTTGTTTACATCCCTGTTAGTGACCATTTCTCCTTTGCCAAAATAATCCATCCACCTGACAGGTGTGACATATCAAGAAGCTGATTAAACAGCGTGATCATTACACAGGTGTGCTGGGGACAATAAAAGGCCACTCTAAAATGTGCAATTTTGTCACACAGCACAATGCCACAAATGTCTCAAGTTTTTAGGGAGTGTGCAATTGGCATGCTGGCTGCAGGAATGTCCACCAGAGCTGTGTCCAGAGAATTGAATGTTAATTTCTCTACCATAAGCCGCCTCCCCCGTCATTTTAGAGAATTTGGTAGTACTTCCAGACAACATGTATGGCGTCGTGTGGGCGAGCGGTGTGCTGATGTCAACGTTGTGAACAGTGCCCCATGGTGCCGGTGAAGTTATGTATGGGCAGGCATAAGCTACGGACAACAAACAAAATTGCATTTAATTGATGGCAATTTGAATGCACAGAGACACCGTGACGAGATTTACATTTTTACATTTGTCATTTAGCAGACGCTCTTATCCAGAGCGACTTACAGTAGTGAGTGCATACATTTCTTTCTCCGTACTGGTCCCCTGTGGGAATCGAACCCACAACCCTGGCATTGCAAACACCATGCTCTACCAACTGAGCCACACGGGACCATGAGATCCTGGGGCCCATTGCTGTGCCGTTCATCCACCGCCACCACATCAGGTTTCAGCATGATAATGCACGGCCCCGTGTCGCAAGGTTCTGTACACAATTTCTAAAAGCTGAAAATGTCCCAGTTCTTCCATGGCCTGCATATTCACCAGACATGTCACCCATTGAGTATGCTTGGGATGCTCTGGATTGACGTGTACAACAGCGTGTTCCAGTTCCTTCCAATATCCAGCAACTTTGCACCGCCATTGAAGAGGAGTGGGACAACATTCCACAAATCAACAGCCTGATCAACTCTATGCGAAGGAGATGTTTTGGGCTGCATGAGGCAAATGGTGGTCACACCAGATAGTGACTGGTTTTCTGATCCACGCCCCTACCTTTTTTTATTACGGTGTATATATGTGATCCAACAGATGCATATCTGTATTCCCAGTGAAGTGAAATTCATAGATTAGGGAGGGCGTAGTGAATTTATTTAAATTGAATGCTTTTCCTTGTGAACTACAAAATCTTTGAAATTGTTGCATGTTGCTTTTATATATTTGTTCAGTGTATTATGACCCCTCTATGGAAAGATAAGACTCTCACGAACTTGGTGGTGTTATTTCTCTATGGCCCCCCCCCACAAGCGTCTTGGGACTTGTCTGAAGTCTATGGACAACAAACACAATTGATGGTGTTCTCCGTTTTTGCTCTGCGACCCCCACAAGCGTCTTGGGACTTGTCTGAAGTCGGTACAGCCGATCTGCCAACTTCTGTCTGTAGCATCCGAACAGTTAGTGTGTAGCCCAATCAAACACACTCTGTGCAAAGGTGACACACTCACGAACACATACATGTCGGTTGTTTTGCTCTAGGACGTCCACAGGCCTCACAAGACATCTGAAGGTTCCCCCTCTACCAGTTTGTCCCTAAAATAAGGGATCTTTCTTATATCTCTGAGAAAAGGTATTTTTTTTGTGGATGATTTGTTGTTCCATGTCATGAATCTGTTATTCAATGCATTTGTATGGGCTATTAGCAGTAACACATTTATTTTCATCAAAACATTTTTTTATACAGTACCAGTCAAAAGTTTGGACACCTACTCATTCAATGGTTTTTCTTCATTTGTACTACATGGAGTCATGTAGTAACCAAAAAACTGTTAAACAAATCAAAATATATTTTAGATTCCTCAAAGTAGCCACCATGTGCAAAGCTGTCAAGGCAAATTCTTGGCATTCTCTCAACCAGCTTCATGAAGAATGCTTTTCCAACGGTCTTGAAGGAGTTCCCACATATGCTGAGCACTTGTTGGCTGCTTTTCCTTCACTCTTCCGGTCCAACTCATCCCAAACCATCTCAATTGGGTTGAGACGGGTGACTATGGAGGCCAGGTCATCTGATGCAGCACCATCACTCTCCTTGGTCAAATAGCCCTTACACAGCCTGGAGGTGTGGTTTGGGTCATTATTCTGTTGAAAAACAAATGATAGTCCCACTAAGCGCACACCAGATGGGATGGCATATCGCTGCAGAATGCTGTGGTAGCCATTAAGTGTGCCTTGAATTCTAAATAAATCACTGACAGTGTCACCAGCAAAGCACCATCACACCACCTCCATGCTTCACAGTGGGAACCACACAAGCCGAGATCATCCATTCTCCTACTCTGCATGAACTGTAGAATGGCTGACGTTTTACGTGCTCCTAACCAACTGTGCTATTTTGTTAGTTTTTTAGCGTTGTTTGTAACTTATTTTTGAACTTATTTTGTACATAATGTTGCTGCTACTGTCTATGACCGAAAATAACTTCTGGACATCAGAACAGCGATAACTCAAACTGGAAGAAGCTTTTTCCTTTAACGAGTCAGACGCAAATTATATACCGCTTTCTTGGGAACAGGCCCAAATCCCCACCGTTTGCGTGAAGAAAAGACGGAGAAAAGGGGGGCGGAGGTCAGGCCGCCTTCTGAGAATTTGTAGGCGAGCGAGTAAACCCCCACTGCCATCCGTTCTATTGGCCAACGTACAATCATTGGAAAATAAAATCGATGACCTACGATCAAGATTATCCTATCTACCAATATGTGCCCTTTGCGAGGCATTGGAAAACCTCCCTGGTCTTTGTGGTTGAATCTGTGTTTGAAATTCACTGCTCGACTGAGGGACCTCGCCTCCACTTATCTGTATGTGTGGGGTACTGAGATATGAGGTAGTCATTCCAAAATCATGTTAAACACTTATTGCACACACATTAACTGCAACTTTGTGACTTGTTTCCCATTTTTACTCCTGAACTTATTTAAGCATGCCAAAACAAAAAGGTTGAATACTCACTGACATTTCAGCTTTTCAATTTGAATGAATTTGTAAAAATGTCCAAATACATAATTCCACTTTTGATACTATGGGGTATTATTAAATCTTTCATCTTTAATAATAGCTTTTATCAAAGGCTCTCACTATCCTTCATCACTTGGTCTAAACATACTTTTTTATACAGTAGAGGAATATGTAGGCCTGAGGCGTGTAAGTCATTGTAGAGGATTGGCCCACCCTTGATCTGACCTCATTATAAAACATGTTTTGAAGGGGCAATCTGGGATTCAAACAGCAAAGCAGGTCACCCCACCACTGTTTCAATGGCTGTAGGCCTATATCATTAATTTAAAACACATATTGCCCTTTTTTAAGCTATGTTTCCCTGTCAGTGCTTTTAGCATGTTGGTCAAATAAAATTGTATATTTCACATGCTTCGTAAACAACCGGTGTAGACTAACAGTGAAATGCTTAGTTACGGGCCCTTCCCAACAATGCAGAAAGAGTAATAAATACACAATGAGTAACGATAACTTGGCTATATACATGGGTTACCAGTACCGAGTCATGATGCAGGGGTACGAGATAGAGGTAGTAATGTACATATAGGTAGGGATAAAGTGACTTGGCAACAGAATAGACAAACAGTAAAAGCAGCGCATGTGATGAGTCAAAAGGGTCAATGCAGTTAATCTGGGTAGCTATTGGTTAACTATTTAACTAACTATTTAGCAGTCTCATGGCTTGGGGGGTAGAAGCTGTTCAGGGTCCTGTTGGTTCCAGACTTGGTGCATCAGTACCGCTTGCTGTGCGGTAACACAGAGAACAGTCTATGACTTGGGTGGCTGGAGTCTTTGACAATTTTTAGGGTCTTCCTCTGACACTGCCTAGTATAGAGGTCCTGGGTGACAGGAAGCTCGGCCCCAGTGATGTACTGGACCGTACACACTACCCTATGTAGCGCCTTGTGGCCGGATGCCAAGCAGTTGCCATACCAAGCGGTGATGCAGCCAGTCAAGATACTCTCAATATTGCAGCTGTATTACTTTTTGAGGATCTGAAGGCCCATGCCACATTTCTTCAGCCTCCTGAGGGGGAGAAGCGTTGTAATGCCCTTTTCACGACTGTATTGGTGTGTGTTTGGACCATGATAATTAATTCCTTCGTGATGTGGACAGCGAGGAACTTGAAGCTCTGGAACTGCTCCACTACAGCCCTATGGATGGGGGCGTGCTCTTACCCTTAATTTCCTGTAGTCCATGATCAGCTGCTTTTGTCTTGCTGACATTGAGGGAGAGGTTCTTGTCTTGGCACAACACTGCCAGGTCTCTGACCTCATCCTCATCGGTGATCTGGCCTACCACCGCCGTGTCATCTGCAAACTCAATGAAGGTGTTGGAGTCGGACCATTCAGAAGAGCCCTGGATAGCTCCCGGTATTTTTCTAGCAGGAATGGAATGGGTTTGTAAATGCCCTTCCCAGACATCTTCATTCCTTGCCCTCTTCTCTTTCACCAGCTTCTCTTCTCTCGGCTCCTCACTCCCCCTCTCCCTCCAATTTTTTTCCCGCCTCCTCACTCCCTCCCTCCGCCTCTCGCCTTGCTCTTTCACTCCCGCCTTCATGCTGCGCCATGAAGGCTAGTCATGTGACAGGGGAGGTGGGCGGGATCTGTTTTTTTTTCTCTCTCTCCCAGCACATCAAACCCTTTGTTCTCCACTAAACCCTGCCCGTAGACACACACACACACACACACACACACACACAGGCTGACTGGAAGAAGTGCTTTCTCTTCCTCTCTCCACCCTCCCTCCCTCTCGCTCTTTTGTCGCTGCTAAAAGCAGCATGTGGATCCTGGCTCATCCCACACTGCTAATGGCATTTAGATATGCTCATGTATTTTAAAGAAGGGTGGGTTATTTTTTTTTCTCACCATGCGCTCGTTCCATTCCCTTTAATAGTCTGATGTTATTTCCTTTGACGGTTCGGCCCCTGTTACCTCAGCGACCATGACGATTACCACCCGCCTTTTATATCCTGTGTTTTTGTTTTGCCTCACTGCTCGCTGCGTTCATTTCCTGGTTCGGCGGGTTTCTCGTGTGTGTGTGTGTGTGTGTACTACTGACTGACAGATGTAAGCTTCTGGCTGACTTCTGACGATATCTGAAATATTTATCAAAGTGTTCGATTTTCACATAAATCATAAGGCATTTGGTTTAATGTTGGAGTGGTGGGCTAGGTTTATGTTTGAGCGCTATATTGAGCATGAGATTCCATTTTATTTCTCTGTGGTTTACCAGCTAGCCATCATCTGGTGGTCTGGCATTCCTTTACTATGGACATTACTACTGTCTGGCCACACGCGCGCATGCACATGCGCACACACACACTACAAAACAGTAGATCTGTGGCGTTACCATTATCGCAATATTTTGTCCATGCCAAAAATTCAAATGCGATGCAAATCAACTCTTTGGTCCTTTAAAAAGCTGCTGTATGAAAAAATTTTGGAAAATAAAAACGAGTATCATGATACTGGTATCGTCTCGGCCTTGCAAAACAGCTCCCATTCCTAGGTGAGAGCAGAGTAGAGACAAGTGTGAATGACTCACCCCAGGTGAGAGGACAGGACCCCACGCGTCAAGGTCACACACACTTTCCTACCACAACGCCAGCCCATACTCCTTACTGACGTTACTCTGGATTTCTTCTCAATGCCAGGCAGTGTATCCTTATCTTTCCGCTAGGGCTTGTTTCACGCAGACACGGCCTCCCAGAGCTCTGTGACCCCTCTGTATGTGTCTCTGAAGTCAGGCCTCTCACAGAGACGCAGGAAGTGTGTCAAATAAAATATCTATTTTATTTTTTTTGTCACATGCTTCGTGAACAACGGATCTAGACAAACAGTAAAATGCTTACTTACGGGCCCTCTCCCAACAATGCAGAGAAATAAAATGGAGAAATAATAGAAAAGTAATAATAAATACACAATGAGTAACGAGAACTTTGCTATGTACCCAGGATGCCAGCACCGAGTCGATGTGTAGACGTACGATGTAGTTGACGTAGACATGGACAAATAACTAAGAATAAAGTTACTAGGCAACAGGATAGATAATGAACAGCAGCAGCAGTGTGTGATGGATGGATCTATAAGAGGGAGCCTCACCAGAGAGGATGGCACATGGCCACTTAATCTCTCCTCTCTGGCCGAGGGGAGACAAGTCCCAGACTGCGTGCACGCAACCGAGAATGTCAGCTAAAAGTCAAAAAAGAAAAGCGAGTGACTCAATGGTATATGTTTGGTAGCTACTAATCCACAGTGTGTGTTTTAGTGAATATCAGAGATGGAGATTGGCACTTGTTTTCCTGATGGCCACCACACAGAGAATTGTATTGCAGTATTGTCAGAAAGTCCGAGGAAGAGGCCTGTTTTGCCGGACGCCCTCGCCGGCTCCGAGCGCTTATTGAAACGAGTCGTGGATAAATGTAAAAGGTATTTAAAGGGCTTGTTATAGGTGAAGAACCTCGGCGGGGTTTCTGGAAGTCTGCAGGGGCACTTCACATGCCCTCTGTGAGAGTGTTGTTATTACACACACATCGTGTTTTATGTGGGAGAGACTTCTTGTCGGAGCTCCTGTCCTGGCGTTTTGTTTTTTAGATTGTACTTGTGTGTTTTCCTGTGTGGGTGTTTCTGTGATTGTCAGTGTTATTGGTTGTCCCTGTACTGGTGCTTTTGCACTGAGACTAACCCCTACACCAGTAGGTCACCAGTGTTTTGTGTAATTGTTTCCATCAGGAGTGCGACACTAAGACTTGGGGCGAGCAGAACCAGCAACCTCTGCATCATTCAAGACGGTGTCTCTCTCTCCCTCCCCCCGCTTGCTCGCTCTCACTCTCTCTCTCTCTCTGTGTGTCTTGTGTGATGGAGAGAGAGAGAATGTGATTGTGGCTACTTCCTGTATGCCTGCTTCCTGTTCCTGTGTGGATCACAGTCAGGAGCGGGGGACTCATTGTGTCGCTTCAGCAGCAGGCAGGCAGCAGCCAAAACTCCTCCCTCTGTCCCTTCCTCTCTCTCTCTCTCACCCTCCCTCTCCACATCCCTACTACACCCAGCATTCTCCCTCTGTCCCTCCCTCTGCCCTACAACGCATGGTTCATTCTCTCGCCCCTTCACTGCCCCTGTTGGTTGACTGCAGTACTGCAGTACATTGCGTACTGCCCCTCCCCCACACTCACCACAGCCCATGTGGAATTTTTTTAATTGAAGAGAAGAGACTTGGGGTAGAAAAAAAGCACTCTTCATTTAAAATGGACTGTGGACTCAGGGGTCCTGGTTCAGATTTGTGTTTGTTTGGTTTTACAGGAAGAGTTAATTGTTTCTCTCTTATAACTTGTCTTTGGTTCCCCATCACCTCCCTCCCCACAATGGCCTTGTTTATAGGTCCATGTGTGCTTTATTGCTAATCAGAATATAAAATACAGCATCTCTGAGTAGCTGATTTATTCAGTCTTCTGAAATCCTCCCATATGTTTTTGCTCACTGGCTACCTTTATGGAACTGGCCACGTCACACTCTAGGCTTATTTTCCTGTATCACACTAACCTTGGAAATGGGAGGCTGCCTTACTTTCCTTTTCCTGTGTGTGTGTGTGTGTGTGTGTGTGTGTGTGTGTGTGTGTGTGTGTGTGTGTGTGTGGTGTGCTAATTTAGTCTGCATGTGTGCTAATGAAGAGCGGGAGTATACATGCATGTTCTCACATCATTTTAGCATGTCTTTTTTTTTCTTCCTGGAGGAACTGTGAAGAGAGAAGGCTGTATTTATATCCAGCCGTCTTGAAAAGGTGTGCGTGCAAGTGTAGACAGGCGACGCTTTGGAGCGTTCGCCTGAATGTATGACATGAAATCTGAGTCTTGGAAATACATTTTACATTGCCACATTCTGAAAACAGCATATTTTGCAGTACTAGGCCTACGTCTTCCTCCTAGGCTTTAAGCCTCTTTGTGTCTGTGTAAGAGATTCTGGGCGCCAGAACACAGCCCCTTCTAAACAAAAAGTGACCTTGTTCGGTTGGTCTGTATTGATTATTGATAGCTGTAAAGAGGGTGAGAATGAAAGCCGTAGGGGGGGGGGGGGGGGGTGTTTGGGAGAGTATTGAACCAGCGGCCCTGTCCCAAATTGCATCCCGTCCCCTATGTAGTTCACTGCTTTTCACCAGAGCCCTATGGGCCATGGTCAGAATGAGTGCGCTAAATGGGGAATAGGGTGCCATTTGGGACGTATACATAGTGTGTGGTGAGAGGTTGTCCTCTAAATTCCAGCCAGAGTAGATGAGGAGAGGGAGGAGGGAGAAAAATGGGGGTGGAGGAGGAGGGCCTGTAGCAACAGAGGCCTCACTGGTCTCCAGCCATCTCACCAGACTGATAGGAAAGTGGGTTATGTAACGTTGGCTCTATAGAAAGAACATAGCAGCCCTCTCTTTTTGTCTTTCGTTCTCTCTACATGCCCCTTCACTATTTCAATTTCTGTTCATCTCTTTTCCCTACCCTCTCTCTTAACCCCATTGCACTGATTTCTTGCCCTCATTGTCCCTGTCGCCCCATCCCACCCTCATTTCTCTGTCGCTCTCCCTCCTGGGACAGATTGTGATCGAGGGTAATCTCGAGTCATTTCAGAGTTCACAGGGACATCTTCCGACCCAAAATGTCCTTCGCTCACAGCTCCATCGTGTGGAACTCTTGGCTTGAACACAGCACATTCAGGGTAGGGGAGGCTACTACTAGGCGTGCAGGCCCCGGTGTAGAACACATGGGAAGGGGTTCAGTGGAAAGGTGCCAGCTACAGTTTTGTAACTAGGTACATGGCGTGCTGCTGCCGCTGCTATTGAAACGTAAGAGAAACAAACTAAGTCGAGCAGCTCGGGGAGCCAAGAAAAAGTGCCGATTTAATTAGACTAAATGTCATCAGTCACTGGGGGAGTGTGTGTGTTAGGCATGGGCATTTGATTTCACTGTTCAAATAATATCCCGACTGTTTTACTTCAATGGGGACTTGTTTGCGTGACTCAGGACAGGTGGTGCACTTTGCTTGTTGGCGGGAGGGGGATTTTCCATTGATTAGAAATCTCCCACTTCTCTTGCTTCACATGGAGCCTCTGACTGTAAAGCTGCTTTGATTGACCTACCAATAACAAGCTAGACGTGTGAAGTGTCTATAGGCTACCGGTGCCTCTTTTTTTTTTTTTTTTTTTTATGTTATGGGGCGCATTCATAGACCTGTTGTTTTATTATAATTTCAAATGATATGGTCTGCCCTGGAATATAGCAATGTCACATAGATAATCAAATACAATTTTAAACAAACGTACATTTTTTTTTATATAAACTTGTAAGTAACCAAATACTGACGCCCGTTCGAACAAATAACCGTGCCCGTCCCGTATGTGTGTGTGATAGCTTAGGAAAGTCTGTGGCTAGCGTTGTGAATGGAGGTAGATGGATGTTTTTGAGGCTTTTTCCCCCATTAGTGTTATTTGTGTGACGCCCCTTTGCTTCATTCTAAAAGGCCTGGTCACTGACCTCTGAGCCCTCACTGACCTTCCTCCGAACAAGCAATCACACTTCCCACACACAATCTCTCACTCTCTCTCACACTGACACGGACACCCCCTTCTCTCCTGCCTCTGCTCTGACCCTGTCCTCCTCTCTCTCTCTCTCTGCCCTACAGATGGAGACGTGCGGAGGGGCGCTACGCGGTGGATAGAGCCTCCATAGTCAGCCACTGGAACTGGCTGCAGGCCCACGTGTCTGACCTGGAGTACCGCATCCGCCAGCAGACGGACATCTACCGTCAGCTCCGCTCCAACAAGGTCAGCGCCACCGCAATAAATACAACCCTGGGTCTTAACTCTGATTACGATTATTCTTTCTAAAGTAATTCAATGTTTCTCTATGGTCAGCACCCTCAGTCTCAGCCACCTGGGTTGCCCTGGCAACAAGCCCAAGAGTGGAGGGGAAGGGGAGGGGGCGGACCTGGTGAAAGTCATGATGTCATTGGTAGATGGGGGGGGGGTGTAGAAGCATGTCACGTGACCTAACACGTCTCTCGCACCCCACGCTCAAAGTAACTCGGCTCACACCTCAACGACGGATGAGAAAAGTGGGAACGCTTTGCTCTTCTGTTTGTATCAAGAGTATGTTGCATACCTCGATACCTCTGACATGTCTGTCTGCTTTTATCCCTCACTCTCTTCCCCACTCTTATCCTCTGCTTCGCACTCTTTTTCTTTCTCTCACTCCATCCATCCATCCATCCATCAGTGATTTCCCAGTGGAATATCTTAGCCTTCCTGGTTAAATTTATAGCAAATTGCTTCAACAGCTTGTTCATGGTGCCCCTTGTCTGTGGCTACACCAAAACCAGTTACTTTGGTGCAAAGCCACTGTTACCTCTGGTGTTATGATTCAGAAGGACTGAAGAGCTCACCCTGGCCTATCTGCGCTCTCGTAGGGTTCCATAATGCTGGCAGAGACCTCCCTCTTTGACGTGTCACCCGAGGACGGGGAGGTGAAGGCGGAGCCTGTTGGTTGCCCGGTAATGCAGGTAAATGAGTCTGACGATGTAACTGTCCAATCAGATCCTCAACAAGCCTGTGTCTTAATTTCTTAGACGTCAACTCGCGTATCCTATTTATGCCCTAATTTTAGGCGAATATGTCCACGGTTCAGTTAGTACGTCATCCTCTTAAGTAATGTCGTATGATGTACTGTATCAAAGAGAAAGGGAGAGCAAATGCGACTTTTCCACTTAGCGTGGTCCCTCCCTACCAGTTCAGGGGAGAAAGAGAAGGGAGAGGGAGGGAGGGAGAGAGGACAGCGCTCAAGATGGCACCCTGGCACTGTGCCCAAAATAGAGAGACGGGAACAAGACTCGCCCACAGAACCCCAACCAGTCTCCGGGACTTGGGAGGGAGGAGGAACTACTATCTCGGGGTGAGGAGGGGGAGGTCCCAAAACAGTGGTGGTCTTTGTTTTGTCATGCCAAGTACCGTTGACCTTTCTATCCATTCAGTTGTGGCGCGAGGAATTCACGAGGAGGTTGTTCAACTGTTCTGGGCTTAGGCTGTAGTGGAATGGAGTTGAGGAGGGTGGGTTGGAAGAGTTTAGAAGGGGAGTTCCATGGTATCCGTGCCAACCTTGTTTTTGGTTCCAGGAGTGCGGCTCAGACGGTGGGGCGGAGGGTCCCGGATCCGTGGAAACGAGCCTGAGGAAAGGGTGCGCGTCTGGGAGACAGGTCAACGGGATCATCAACAGGTACGACACAACCGAATGAACCCTCTTACCCGTCCACTTGGTGTGTGTCCTGCAGGAATGCCAACCATTCTATGCCAACCACTGTGTCTGGACAAAGGGGTGGGTTGGTGGGTGGGGACATGATCCATGTGGGAATTGCAGCTGCTCACTGTCCTTCCCAAACATACTACAGGTTTTGTGCACATGTGTTCATGCTGCTGCTGTTGTTTTCCTCTAGTGGGATGCAGAACTGTAAATGGAAGTTATTTGTGTCATACTTAAATAATCCTTCTGTCACCGAGTAATACGTGTTCACACTCATTATAGTGATAAATGGGATGGGCGTTTCCTCCCATACTGTTACACTGAGACCTACCAAATACTCAGTGGACAATCAAAACATAAATCCATAATGAACATAATCAGTAGTAGTAATATACGGACTCGTGTATTGCGATGTTGATGAGTGACTGTCCCTCCCTTCCCTCCAGCTTATGTCGTGTGTCTATAGACCTACATTGTCCATATGTATTAGTGCTGAGCGATTAACCAACATTTCTGTTATTTTTCGTTTTTTAAACTAGTTGACCGACAACGGTTCAATTATCTGAATTCCATTTTCTTCTTTTTTTCTGTGAGCTCAATGCGCACATTGCACAGTTTCTCTGGAGATGAGTCAGATCCAGCCTGAACTATGCAATGTAGTAGGGAGTTGTAGTTTCCAATTGGCCGATATTGTAGTAAACCACAAAGAGCATAATCCATTGTACATCTACTTGTTCGGTCTCTGTTTCTTTTATGCCTGCTACAGAAGAGGCAGAACAATGCGTGATTGTGAGGGGATATAGAGAGCAGCTGTCGCTTCGTGGTATCTCTACCTGAAAATACATGATCTAAGTGATTTGATAGTTGGTATTCAGCAGTCATAAAAGTATGCCTTGTTTACCTTGAGGAACTACAAAATAGGGATTTTTGTCAGAAAGCATTGGCAGCAGCTCTGAGATGATGACTTGGACTGAAATAATAAATTAATCAAATGAAAAATAAATAATATACACAACTGCAATATTTTATTAAAGTAAATGATGTTTAATAAGTGATAAGCAGTACTGATGGGCAGTCACTACCATCATGGGACTTTTATGAATTGTTTTATTTTCTGTGTTACAACATTCAACCCAAATAAGCGAACCGACCGTAAAAAGCACTAATCACTCAGCCCTAATATTTATCAGCAGCTCGTGGATGTAGATTCACAGGGTTTCTCTGTCTTCTTTCGTGTAGTATTGATGAGTAACTGTCCCTCCCTCCAGCCTGCGGCCTGGTTCTCCAGAGGGATCTGACCCGGAGGAGCAGCTGAAGAAGCAGCAGCAGAACCAGCCCTCGTCCCAGCCCCAGCTATTGTGCTCCCCTCAGGACGACACGTGTGTGTCGGCCCGAACACGGCCCCTCCTCAGCTGCAAGAGACGACGCCTCGTCAGGCCCAGCACCGTCACCAACCTCAACCGCAAGGTTGGTGTGTGTGCGCGCTTTACTGTTTGTGTGTGTGTGTGTGTAATGTTTTTGTGTTGGTGTGCTTTCACTGCTACATTGTCATATTGTGTTTTCAGCTCTTTTTCTTTTTTTTACTGGGTAGCGAATGGGTGTATTGTTTGCTGGTATGGCTCAGTGTTCTTGAACTACAGAGTGGTCGGCTGATATTTTGTCTGTGTGTAGCCTATATATTATGTGTGTGTTTATAAGGATATGCCATCTGCAATGTGTGTCCTTTTACTCATGGGTGGTGGATTGGTGTGTGTGTACATTTGTTCACGGCTCGACATTACGGCTTGTCCGGGGCACGTAAAAATAAATATCAGACGAGCAGAATATAGAATACTGTAGTAAGTAAAAACAATCACAGTATCAAACAAATACAAACGTCAGAATTGGACCAGAGTATCCTCCACATGCGTTGTTGTGCTCTGTTTTCCCAATTTATGCAGAGCGCATCAGAATAGAATTATATTGCGTTGACTGGCGGGGTATGTCAATCACTTTTGAGATCGAAGCGCAGAACTGCACGTAGCCACGTTTGCTCATATTCCTCGCTAGTTAGTGTGTTATTTGATGAGGTATAGCATATCTTTGGTCAGGGTTCGCATGGTCCTGAAAAGTCATGGCGTGGGCATCACCTGGTGTGTTCCAGTGTGATTGGGTCCGAAGAGAGAGAGGGAGACATTTACAGCAGGAAGGCCTGTAAAATAACGATGGACAAACCGATAAACTAAAGAACCAATTCAAAACATATGGTGTTGCCTGGCTAGTTATCTCAGTAGTGAACTGTTTAGCTTAAAGCATCATATTAATGTCGTTGTCATGTCCGATGTCCTAAAAAAAAAAAACGTTCCAGCAGCACTCGTCGTGAATAATGAACGGGTGTGTTAATAAACCAAAGCTAAATATTGCTGCTGTAAAACTGCCTCTCAAGTACTCAGAGTTGAGAAATAAATCTTGACACATTTGGAAAGTTATATTAAGCATTGGCCGTGTCATTCTGACAACGTTAAAATATGTGTATGATTAGACCTAGCCCAAATGACAAATGATTCCCAATGCTGTCAGTAGATCTCCACTGAAACCTGAATATTTTAGCCTTACAAGGCAGATAAACATGTATTTGTTAGTTACCTTGCTTGAGGTAGCCAACTTTAGCCATTTGGTCCCATTTGGTCCCTGATTCGTTAACTTATGTTATAAAGACAAAGTTATTAGTTGTAATTGTGATGTTGCAATATTTTGTCAGCCAACCATCCTCCAGGAGAGCCTTAAAGGGGCAGTGTTCTATTTTCAGA
Source organism: Salmo trutta (assembly GCF_901001165.1). NCBI lineage: Eukaryota > Metazoa > Chordata > Actinopteri > Salmoniformes > Salmonidae > Salmo > Salmo trutta. Next base: position 7,559,893 of record NC_042988.1, read on the forward strand.
CAGGCTTGCATATGCAAAGAAGCCTATTGGCAGAGGGTAGCCTACATTTTTGCGGTTCTCTGTATGGTAATAATAATGATAATTGTATTTTGTAAAGTGATTCCTTGCATCATACAATGCCGTTTTTAGCTTTCCCTTTTAGCCCATGGTGTTACAGACCATAATTATTTGGGGGACAAGTGACTTGAGCTTTCGGACGAGTACAAAGTCAGTCCTACTTGTCCAAAGGGCAAGTGGCAGCAAAAAAAACAAGTGAATGTATGCCGGTCTGTGTGTGTCTTGAGTTACAAGTGTGAAAGGACATGCGAGCGTCTGTGTTTGTGCATTAAGTGTGATTACACGTGGGGAGTGTACGTGTTTGTCAATGTACTGACTACAGCATATGGGGTTAGTGGTGAATGACTGCCAGCCCTCCACGCCAGTACATTTTAAGGATCTGCATTCGAACTCTCATAGTGAGAGAACACACCCTCTGTGTGTGTGTGTGTGTGTGTGTGTGTGTGTGTGTGTGTGTGTGTGTGTGTGTGTGTGTGTGTATAGGCTAGATGTCTTCTACCTCTGCATTCTCCAAAGAGGTCTATTCCTCCATGTGAAGTGGCCTTGGAACAGGTGGCTAGTCTTCAACGACACAGGTAGGGCTGAATGCAGCTGACTCGTGTTCTGTTTAAAGCAGCGGCGTTATATCTCGGACTAGGAGGAGCTGCCTGACAGACGCCCACAACTCAAAGCGGTTTGACTGGACAGGGGGAGCTTATCCCAGATCAACACTCGTACTCTGTTCAGTAAAAGGAAACGCTGCCATAACGGGAACGGGCTGTGAACGAGCTCTCCGCTCAGCTCCTAGCGCTTCAGATCGTTGTTAAAGCGTTAAACATAACAGGAACTCTGGCTTATCTTGTTAAACCAGCACCGCCGCAGTTTCAAAGGCTTTACCCTACGTTATGGCAGGAAAAGCTAAGCTAGTGGTGCTATGTATCTATGTTTTTATTTCTTAAACAATTGAATCTGGTCCCATTTTGTTTGCCTTACAAGAAGGCAGGTGTTGTAGAAAGTACCCATGTTTAATTTTTTGAGACTTTGATGTGCAACAGTATGTTGTTGTTGGAACAGGAATATGATGACTAGCTCAATCCGAGCTACTTCAGAGATGGTTTCCCTCTGTTTACATGTTCCCCATGTGTCTGGATCTTACCCGTTTGTCCTTGTTGTTGCATTGAGAATTTGCACTCACTCGATTACTTAGACCTACCCGGTTAAATAGGGTTAAAGAACCATCCCTGTTTCCTTCCCTTCCCCTCCCTCTCTTCTCCAGGGCCAGAGACTGAGCGTACCGGGTCCTCGCTGCGGCTGCGAGGTCAACCCCCAGTGTATGACGTGTGGCGGCCGCACCCTCTCCTCCTCTGACGTCCAGTATGAGCGCCCTCTACTGGAGAGGCTGTCCCAGTTCGACCCCTGCGTGCACCCCATCCTCTCCCTCACAGACGGTAAGATTGATCGGTTGGTTGACGGATTGATTGAATTTGTTTGATCATAAAAATACATCCAAACCCGCTCCAGCCGGCGACAACGCACGCCTAGTAGCTACGTTACGCCACATCTTCTCTCTCACTGTTGTAAGTAGCTCTGCCCTCGTCATGCCCTGGGTCAAGGGCTAGGGGTTGGCTAACAAGGGACAGAGGTTGCTGTGCCAGCTTGTGCTTGCTGGGTAGTGGAGCAGCATAGTTGGTTTATAAGTGATAACGATCCAGCATTGACTACTTAGGCGCACCACGTTATATAGACTGTTTTCTAGGCAGAATTTGAGCTGGAGCTTTGATGTATCAAGAACTTGCAGCACCACCAGCTTCAATCCAATCAAGGGGCATTGTTCCACACATGTCATGTTCCGTGTATTTCATTCTGACTCTGATTTCCACTAGTGAGCTCCCTCCCACACTTCTCTACTGCTGTAGTAAAGGCCTGTGGCCCGGACCTGTGATGTGGGCCTGCCAGTGCTTAGATTAAAGGCAGGGGGAAATAGGATGTAGAGTGCAGGATGAAAGCAGGCCAAATCCTCAGGGGGGGGTTGGCGGGGGTGGAGGGGCTTCTAGAGCTTCCAGTCTGGAACTGCTGAAGTCCTCCCCCTGGTGGATTGCGGGAGAAATCCACTCTGACGCTCTGTCAAACCACTGCTGCTCACTGCATCCACCCTCGCCCTCTCTCGCAGTCCCAGATGTTCCTTTTCCACATGAGAGGAGCGAGCTAGCTAGCTAGGCCTGAGAGATGTGAAAGCGTCAAAAGTCTGCAGCGTAATGAGGTATAAAGGACTGGCTGGAGATGGATGGTGCAGTCAGAACTAGGTCAACTGGTGAGAGGGGATGGTTGGTAGTTGAAAAGGCAATGCAGTCTGACCATTCAGTGCTACTGTCTGTCTGTAGGTGGTAGCGAGGGGTCCAATATGGCTGCTGTAGCTGGCACACACAATGGTGTTGGCCTTTTTTAGTAGTGCACGGTTGATGGGGTTTGTAGTTTTTACAAGTTTGATCTGATCTGTAGTTCCCCTAGAATCTACGCCTATACAGTTCTCGATACCTGATTGGTGGTTCGTTTCTATTTTGCCGGGACAATGTGCCTTGTTTAGGTGTGTGTAGGTAGGTTTATTTGAACATCTTGGTACAATTTGATGTCATACAATGTAAAACACAATGATCAGCCGAACTATATGGACAGTGAATTATCGATACGTCGTAAGTCATAAACAACATAGTTTGAGAGCTCTTGCCAAGAGCTTATAAAGCTGATTAAAAAAGAAAATTTATCTGCTGCTAACCACAAACCCCCATGTCCCTCTGTGTGTTTGTGCAGACGTGACGATGAGTCTGCACCTGCAGCGCGTCCTCAAGTCCCACTGGAACAGCCGGCCGCTGGAGAAGATCAAACCCCTGAAGAAGCTCTCCCTGAAGCACAAGCTTTCCGTGGGACGCCCCCACGACCCCTCCGCCTCCTTCACCCCCAAAGACAAACACAAGATGACCAACTCCCTCCTCTCCACAGTCCGTAAGTAAAGCCTCATCACCTCAACAAAAAACCAAGGCTGAGACTTTAAAGCCAAGCACCGGGTTATTGCCTCCCAGTGTGGAAGGCTCGTATAGCCATTTGTCCCTAAGCATGTTCATTTTCTACACCTTAAACGTTGTGTAACGCAACAGACCCTAATGTACACTGTAAGGCGACGTACAGGAAGGTTCTCTTAGTTTTGCAAAGCTCTTAATATGATCAGTATTGGCTGTTCATATACCTGTGTAACAACACGGAACGTACGAGGCTCCACCAGCCTGACAATTCTCAGTCCTACATAACAAGTTTATTTTATTTGGTACTCTGTAGTATTCAGGTGTGAGGTGTATGTGGCCCAGCATTTCCTGGTAAATACAGTGACTCAGCTGCCTAAATGACAAAGCGCTTTCCTCTGTGCGATTGATTGAAGAAGCTTCGGTAGTTTTCTGCTTCAAATGCATGGACCCTATTCAGAGAGCACAGATGGAGGGAGCATGATACACCGATAATCATTTCATTACAATGTTACATAATCCAGAGCTCTGCAGCACAAGGTTAAAATGTACGTTTCTAAGCCAGTTTTGTTTGCGTTTTTACGCTCACGCAGACTCACTCACAGACCTGGCTGAAAATATGACCGCTTTAGTGTTGTGGTGGAGTCTACTTCACCAGGATGTTTTTACAGTCAATTAACACTGTTAGACAAAATCAGAAATATATACACTGCTCAAAAAAATAAAGGGAACACTTAAACAACACAATGTAACTCCAAGTCAATCACACTTCTGTGAAATCAAACTGTCCAGTTAGGAAGCAACACTGATTGACAATAAATTCCACATGCTGTTGTGCAAATGGAATAGACAACAGGTGGAAATTATAGACAATTAGCAAGACACCCCCAATAAAGGAGTGGTTCTGCAGGTGGAGACCACAGACCACTTCTCAGTTCCAATGCTTCCTGGCTGATGTTTTGGTCACTTTTGAATGCTGGTGGTGCTTTCACTCTAGTGGTAGCATGAGACGGAGTTTACAACCCACACAAGTGGCTCAGGTAGTGCAGCTCATCCAGGATGGCACATCAATGCGAGCTGTGGCAAGAAGGTTTGCTGTGTTTGTCAGCGTAGTGTCCAGAGCATGGAGGCACTACCAGGAGACAGGCCAGTACATCAGGAGACGTGGAGGAGGCCGTAGGAGGGCAACAACCCAGCAGCAGGACCGCTACCTCCGCCTTTGTGCAAGGAGGAGCACTGCCAGAGTCCTGCAAAATGACCTCCAGCAGGCCACAAATGTGTATGTGTCTGCTCAAACGGTCAGAAACAGACTCCATGAGGGCCCGACGTCCACAGGTGGGGGTTGTGCTTACAGCCCAACACCGTGCAGGACGTTTGGCATTTGCCAGAGAACACCAAGATTGGCAAATTCGCCACTGGCGCCCTGTGCTCTTCACAGATGAAAGCAGGTTCACACTGAGCACGTGACAGACGTGACAGAGTCTGGAGACACCGTGGAGAACGTTCTGCTGCCTGCAACATCCTCCAGCATGACCGGTTTGGCGGTGGGTCAGTCATGGTGTGGGGTGGCATTTCTTTGGGGGGCCGCACAGCCCTCCATGTGCTCGCCAGAGGTAGCCTGACTGCCATTAGGTACCGAGATGAGATCCTCAGACCCCTTGTGAGACCATATGCTGGTGCGGTTGGCCCTGGGTTCCTCCTAATGCAAGACAATGCTAGACCTCATGTGGCTGGAGTGTGTCAGCAGTTCCTGCAAGAGGAAGGCATTGATGCTATGGACTGGCCCGCCCGTTCCCCAGACCTGAATCCAATTGAACACATCTGGGACATCATGTCTCGCTCCATCCACCAACGCCACGTTGCACCACAGACTGTCCAGGAGTTGGCGGATGCTTTAGTCCAGGTCTGGGAGGAGATCCCTCAGGAGACCATCCGCCACCTCATCAGGAGCATGCCCAGGCGTTGTAGGGAGGTCATACAGGCACGTGGAGGCCACACACACTACTGAGCCTCATTTTGACTTGTTTTAAGGACATTACATCAAGGTTGGATCAGCCTGTAGTGTGGTTTTCCACTTTAATTTTGAGTGTGACTCCAAATCCAGACCTCCATGGGTTGATAAATTGGATTTCCATTGATTATTTTTGTGTGATTTTGTTGTCAGCACATTCAACTATGTAAAGAAAAAAGTATTTAATAAGATTATTTCTTTCATTCAGATCTAGGATGTTGTTTAAGTGTTCCCTTTATTTTTTTGAGCAGTGTATATTGACTGGTCGTGGCTAAAGTAGAAAACTGTATTCATGTAATATACAATATATCCCTGTGTGTGTACAAAACATACACACTGCCTAACCCTCCATGTTGCTCCATCCTCACCAGGCCTGTCCCACCACAAGGTGCGTTCAGAGAAGCTACACAGGCAGCAGCTGGACAGCCTGCTGGGGTCCACCAAGCTGGAGGGCCGCCCCCACTACCGAGGGGAGCGGGGCCACGGGCCCTACGACAAGAGCCACGCACGCAAGAGGCCCCGAGAACACTCACTGGACCGGATGGACAGTAAGTTGCCTACAGTCTATTTTCCTCTTTCTCTCTTTATCTTTCCCTCTCCCTAAGCACCTGTCTCATAGCTTGAGCAGCTCAAATGACTTCTGAAGGGTAGACACCTCCACCGTTTTTCACTGTACATTTGACCCTTTCCATATTGCTTAAACTTTTATTCTTTTATTCCGTATCCATTTTATCCAGTGTCACTTACTGAATTTTTAAGGCTTGAGTACTTGAGAGATGGATTTATATCAATCTGGGAGGATTCCAGTGTATTTCATGACATTTTTCTCTACTCTCTTATTCTTCCCCCATACTCGCTCTCTCTTGACCTCTCCTCAGACACCCCTAAGCTGTACCTGGATGGGGGCAGTCTGTGTCAGTCTCTATCTGCTGGGCTCCACACCCCCACCCACAGCTCCCTGCTCCGACAGCTGTCAGCCTCCTCAGAGACCTGCTCCATGCCCTTCACCTCTTTCAACAGCAGCCTGAGGGACAACAGCACCCCGGTATGACACACACACAGCTGGCCTGTACAGCTGTGTGCGCATGCATGTACTATGTGATTGAAACAATAATGGTAAAGTCATTTGTAGAAGTATTTTAGCAGTTGGATTGACGGTGACTGACCCTACTCCCCTTCTACCCCGTACAGCATCAGCCCATCCGCAGGAGGAGGGGAGAGAGCTCCTTTGACATCAACAACATCGTCATCCCCATGTCTGTGGCTGCCACCACCCGCGTAGAGAAACTGCAGTACAAAGAGATCCTCACCCCCAGGTACGCAAGACACAAAATGGCCGCCATGTCTACCTCGGCATGGGGAAGTTGCCTAGAGTCAGGAAACTAAGCACAGATCCAGAGTCAGTTTGGGAATTTCCCCCATCTAATAGATTAATAACGGTTAGGATATGGGACTGTGATGCTGATCCCTAGATATGTCCAGAAGGGCAAATAGCAATTGTTAGGATATGATTTGGGAGACTGTAAGCTGATCCTAAATCTGGGCCTAAGAGAGACTGCCCAGAGCTACGCACATCAGCTGTACATTCACTCACTTGAACACGCATACTCACACACACACACAGGTGGTGAATTACTGATGTATTAATTATCTGGCTTCCATTTTGCAGTTGGAAGGAGGTTGACATTTGTGCTAAGCCAATCGCTGAGGAGGCTGACATTGAGGAGGTAAAAAAAAAAAGTTTTTCTTGGTATGACCTTTTCAGAATCTCAGTTGGTGTAGTTTACTGATGCAGACCAGGAGTATGATTTAGTTGTCCAAAGATGTCAAACATCTAGATAGAGCCGCCACCAACCTCCAAATAACTGCTTTGTTTTCACCGTATCGCTCTAATGTAATATATTTAATGGTAATAACCAAACCAACGTGTTACAGCACTAACTTGGATGGCTGATCTTTCTTTTCCTCTCTCCCTCCCTCCAGGTTGAGGACCTGACAGACACTGCATTCTCCCAGCTGCACCAGTCCTGCGAGGACCAGGAGCGTTCCCGCTGGAGCTGGACGGCCAGCGCCATCGCCAAGAGGAGAGGCAGCCGGTCAGTAACACACGCCAAAACACCCCCTACCCACAATATGAGTTGCAAGAAGACACCCCTGCAGCATGAGCTGCCCCAATTCAAGACCCCCCCCCCCCACAAACACACACACACACACACACGGTCTGCCCTAATCCACCCACTCCCCATAGTTTTTCCAAGAAGCAGGGTTTGTGGAGGTTTTTCTAATTTCTTTATTAATCCAGAAATCAGAGTCTTTTTGGTGTGATCTGTAGCAGAGATGAGGTTCTGAGCTGCATATTGATTGTGATTCTCTTATCTCAGAATCTTTACATTTTTTGCACTGTTTCTCCCTAAAATAGCCTGGTCCAGTATGTTATACTGCAGTGCAGCACAGGGAACATCTTGGCAAATAGCCTAGCGGTTAAGAGTGTTGGGCCAAGGTCGCTGGTTCTCAGATCCCACGAGCGGATTAGGTGAAACATCTGCCGACCGTGCCCTTGAGCAAGGCACTTAACCCTAATTGCTCCAGCGTCGCCATGATCGCTGGCCTTGACCCCACTCTCCGAGGGTGTCTCGGGGAGTTGGGATATTCAACAAAAAAAACGACTTTCCAATTCACACACTCATACAGGTTACCCCACTTGTACATGCAGTGAAACAGGAAAAATATAAGCAGCCCCTATTTGACCTTTTGGTCTTCTAGAATCTAGATGATAGGTTTCTCTACTTAAGGCTATTGTTCTCCTTTCTTTTCAATTGAAGTCTAGCTGAAGACTTCATTTTTGTTCTTCATGTCAAGTTAACTCCCCTCTTTCCCCCCCCCCCCTTCCAGTTCATATGTCAGTGGCCGGTCGGACGGTCACACCACTCCCCTGCTGGGCAGCAACAACCCCTCCTCCCCGGACACAGCCCACTTCCACGCCCTGCAGGACTACGGTAGCGCCGCCTCCCCCTGCTCCCCGGCCAGCCCCGACCTGCAGTCCTACCCTTACGCCCCAGGGTGTTACACAGCAGGAGGGTACTCCTACACCCCTATAGGATCCAGGGACTCCTACCGCCTGCTCTCCAACGAAGACACGCGCTGCTCCACACCTGACGGAACCTACGAAGAACTGGTAGGCTCCTCGTAGCACATACACTTTCGTACTATACACACACGTCAGGTGTTTAATTAGTGTGAATACTGTGGCAGATTGTAGAGGATATATGAGAAGGCACCAGCCCTTTGGGTATAAATATACACAGACCGATCATCTTTGATAAGTGAGTGATAGCCCTGTGTCCAGTCTCTGACGTGAGTTTCCTCTCTCCCTCTCCAGGTTCCCATCCCAGTACACCCATGGGACCGGAGGAGCTTCCCCCTGGAGAACGACCCGCCGCCGGAGCCCGAGGAGCAGCCAGGGAACGCCGAGGAGCGCCCCTACAGAACCATGCGCCACATCTCCGGCTGCAAGACGGGCTCGTCCAGATCGGAGTCTGACACCGGGGGTCCCCCCTCGCCGCTTCCCCCTGACGACAGCAGCAAGCAGAAAGCCCTCCCCACCACCACCACTCTCACCAGACCCTCCCACCGATGAACGAAGGCTCTCCCCGCATAAAGGACTCGTCACTTTTTTTTCTTTCACAAGACTCAAAACAAGAACTACATCAACAATGGAATAATGGACTCCTGTTGTTTGATATTCAAACATCAGTCAAATTCTTTCACAGTTTTTAGTGAACATAGACAGAGACCCCCATCAGAAATCAGTTTTGTTCTTTCTTTTCTTGGTCATCGAAATGAACAAATATATAAAAGTGAATGGGGAAAAAAGGAGAGAAATTAGACTGAAAGCTGAATTTGTGATGAGCAGGACGTAGAGTTGCTTCCTGTTTTTGGGTCAATGGGCTGAGGGCTAAGCAGCCACTCAGGCAGTGTGTGTACCTTTGTAGCTTTCTATTCCCCACCCCATGTCAGTGTAAAATGGAGTGAGTAAAACACAAAACGGCAATGCCTTGTTGTCATAGCTTATGTTGTCCCCTTGAATCAACCTAATAATATTAGTCCCTCCCCAGAGAATCGGAGTGAACCTGAAATGTTCCTTTATGCACTTGTTTCACAGAGCTGTAGTAGTAATCAGTTTGCCATTTTCTTTGATGTCTGCTTTTCTTTCATCTCGGTTTGTCTGCATTGGTATAGTTGTTTTCTACATATAGGTTTAATAATATATTTCCTTTCAACCCCGTCACATAGACTGATGGCACAAGTGGTTGTTGGGGCAGTGTATAAAATTAGCACAGCAAGTAACACCACCCTCAATATGAGATTACACATACACTAGTTTGAATAAATCATTCAATCAGCCAAGCCAAAGTGAAGCAAATAAATAATCATGTGGATATGTTAACTAATATAACGACATAAAAACACATCACCTCTCCTACATAGGAATGATCAAGTAGAAATGGAGTTGATTTCAGTGTCTTTGTTCAACTGTGTGCATATTGGATTTCTGTCTTCATTTTCGATGTGGTGTGCGTGCTGTTATTTCACGCTTTTCTGATTTGGTTTGGATAATGTGCAAGAAATCACTAAAAGCGTGCAGCCGGGTTCCAATTACAAAGAAGGCTCCTGTTTTTGAATGTAGTATTTTGGCTTCATCTTGGATCAAGGCCCTTCATTATTCGCTCCACTTTACATTTCTGTACCCTAGCTATTGACACGAGTTGCAGTAGTTCACATCCGATGCAATGTTTCCAGCTTGTAATGCATAATTGCCATGCAATTTCATGTCACTCGGTATAGTAAAAGAAAACATGAGACAAATATGTAAATGTTCCTAATTTGTCTCGGTCCTGTGTCCCTATCTGTTTTTGGAATTGCACAAGGCAGATGTCAATGTACCTGTTGGATTGTCAATGCAGTTCCACAATTGGATTAAAATCTCTCAAGCTCTGAGTTTTATTGGGGGTTCAAATGTCATGTTGGTTAAGTCAAATGATTTTCATGTAACAATGCAAAACAAAACTCTTAAGTTTGGGTTGTGTTCATTAGAGCAAACAAAATGTTCTGAAATGGTGGACAAGTCCAGGTAATCCCTGCCCGTTATATTCCTTTGGTACCTACTGAACACAGCCCAGATCTGCCATCAGCTGCCCTAGTTCCCAGCACCCCCTGCTTTGTCCCTCCCTGCAGATGAAGTGGAGTATTGTACAGAAAGCCTCTAAAAAAAGGCTTATGTTTGAGTCAGAAGGCTGTGGCCATCACCCACGTAGGGCTTTCAGTTGGAGTCAATTTGAGCCTGGCTGTTTCTACTTGGTCACTTTGTGCGTCTGATTCATGCTCTGCCCCAGCAGTCAAACCCACATGTTAGTTAGCTAAACGTAAGCCTGCCTCAACCAATGCCTTGCTCTTGTTCCAATTACCGCTAGTATGGAATCATGTCATGAGTTGTGTTTGAGTCTGACAAGAAAAAAAAATGTGCGGGGGAAGAAAATCATTCGCATCACTGTTCAGTTGAGCCTTTTTGTCTCCACCTTCCTTGATTCTGCTGTCTCATTTCGAGGAGGTAATGTGAGGCCTTCCCTGGTGAATAATTCTCCCACGGGAGTCGTGTCTGTCCAGACCGAACGAAAGACAAACCGGACTCTTATTTCTAGGGACCATCGATGCCTGTCCCTTTCTCCTCACAGAAGTCCCGCCTATCCACTACGGTTTTCTGTCTGCGAGTGGGGATCGGAGGACCCACCGGGCAGAAACTGTTTCGATGTACAATAGGGTTTGACTAGCGTTGAAAAGCCGATATTGTATTGTCTGGGCTATTTTCGTACTTAGAATTTCCAACGTGGTGAATGAGGGTGGGTGAGTGGTATATCCTTTAGCATGTAATAGTTTGTACAAAAAGAGTATATTTTGTAAATAATTTAAATGTTTGATGTTCAGGCTGTAGCTGTCCTGATTGTATAGGGAGAAGCCACGACAAGTACACTATATTGAACACTTTATGCAGAGGCAAAAAAAAAAAAAACGTTTATGGATTGATGAATCCGACGGGCAGGCAGCGTGTTATTCTCAAAATAAAAGTGAATTATATTGTATCAACTGTGTTCTTGTGTTCCGTATTAGCTTGTACGTTCTACATGTTTAAAGCCCTTGCATATTTCACAAACGAGGTCAGTGTGACAGGAAATACCCTGTCATTCTTTGAAACACAGTCTTCACAAATGTAATGGAAAGAAGAAACCTTTAACATTGCTGTTCCAATACTGACTTTATTTCCTAATCCACGTTTACAGCAACAAGTATCGGTGTAAACCAAATATTAATAAAATGCACATCACAATAAGGACAATCACGACTGTCAAAATAAAAACTCAGCAGAGAAAGGTGAAAAACTTGTATCATTGTTCCCTTTATGAGGCAAAAGGGAAAAGTTATTTACTACATTGAAAAGCCCCAAATTACCCTTTTCCTTCCCTTAAATTAATGACATTAAGTCCTAGGCCTAAACACCCTTTGCACCAACTTTCTTCCCCTCTTGTCGCAACAGATTTAATGACAGTACAATTACCAGTTTGCTTAAAATGTCAGTCATTAAAAGGTTTAATGAATAAAAGTTGAGGTTATGCTGTCCTTTCAGAATCGTAAACCACTCCCTCAGATTAATTTACTGTGTGTGGTTACCTGGGAAAAACTACAAGGGTGACATGACATTTCAATTTTCAGCTTCGAAATAATATACTAACTTGGAAAAAACAGCCTTACACTTTTGCGGAACATCATTCACCACACAAGGTGCATCGGGTTGTTTAATGTTACCTTTTCTAAAACGGTCTTACAGGATATGTGGACTAACGTGAATATCAGTCTTAGTATCCCTACCTATATGTACATATCTACCTCAATTTCATTGTACCCCTGCACGTCGACTCTACTGGTAACCCATGTATATAGCCAAGTTATCGTTAATCATTGTGTATTTATTCCTTATTTTTCTCTGTGTTGTTGGGAAGGGCTCACAAGTAAGCATTCCACTGTTAGTCTACACCTGTTTATGAAGCATGTGACATAACATTTGATTTGAGTATTTTTGGGGCTTTAGGTAGTTAATATGCTTACATGTCTTACCTTGAATAGATTTGTTCAATCGTAACAATTTAACCCCCTTTTTATAGATTTTCAGCACAGTACATAATGTTCATGTTGACCATGAGGAATGAGGAGGAAAGCCAGCCAGTTATCATTCACACACATGTAGTGGTGGTCGACTTGAGAACTTCAGTGTGTAAAAACTACCTTCAAAAACAAGAATGCATCGTGAGGAGGGTCGGGAGTATAAAAAAATAATAGCAGGGTGTCAGCAGGTGCATCTATAAGTATTCGTAAATAGCAGTTTAATATGTCTTACATCCACAGAATAGGGCTACTAGTAGGAAATAAACTGTGCAACATAAGGTTTGATCTACAGCGTAAAAAAAAGTGCTCTATCATTGCGAAGAAATATTTACTTTAGTTAAAATTCGCTACGTAAGTAGTGCGCTGTGGGTAGGTAGGGGGTGGTCATTTGATCATCTTTGACAGAAGGAGTGTGCAAGTGCACACTTCTGGAGTAGGGTAGAGATTTGGAGCACACCCTATATCAGGTTTTGAATTTCATGCAGGTAAAATGTGTGTTGTGGGTGTGCAGTGGCATTTCTATTGCCTGACCACTCAAACTGAATTCTTCCGCTGCTCAATCGTTCCTACATACTGCAGTCTTGAGACAGCCATCATTCAAGTCGTTTCTTGTTGACGTCAAAATAAGGGGTGTTGTACAAAACAAAGTAATCAGCGATTGGATCATCTCTAACCAATCAGAGTATCAAAGCCAATGACGACATTTCACAACGCCCCTATACCCACGTGTGTTCTGGCTCTGGACCAATCAGATGGTCTAGAATGGATTTCCGTTACTTGGTGAGGGTTGGTGATATACCACCAAAATATCAGCGCGTAGACTATACCATACACACAAAAACCCCTCTCAACTTCAAATTATCAATCTTATCCAATTGATTGACATATGCACAATGTAGCTCCATTACTCCATAATTAATTGATTACTTAATTGATTTCAATTGCTCAGCAATGGGATCCTCCTTGAAATGTTTTGAACAGGACATGCATGGGCTTTAACTCTAAGTTAAATATTCTTGTAATTGTCCTTCTCATGAAAATTGTTTATTTCATAATTTCACAATGTGTATTTTAATCATCTCAAAGGCAGAGTCAATTTGCTTACCTACACGCTATTCATTACAGCACAGCAACTGTTTACAACAACGTTCGAATTTCATTATACCGTAAATAAATCTTCGCGGATTTCTCAACTGGGGAATATCGGAGTGTTTTAAGCACGAAAGGGCAAGTCTATTTGGCACCTAGTATCATCTGAATGGTATAGTACAGTGTCACTTTAATTTAGCTGATCTTTTCTAGTTGAGAAAAGAGTTGAGTCTTTGGCTACTTCACATTTTAAGGCATAAATGAGCAAATTCAAACATCCACTGCATGGCAATAAGCAAAGTAATGTGCAATATTTTCATGCGAGCAGTTGCGTTCAAATTGAGCAGCCCAATTAATTGCACTGTAAATGGAAAGGAGGGTAAATGTCTTTATAAGGCCTGGCTGCGTTTTTAATGGGTATAGAATAATGTTGCTTTTCTTTCACGTGTATATGTTTTCATTACCTGTGTCTATCTAACTATCAAGACCATAAACAGCTGTTCATTAACGGACCCCTTTGCCCTGACGGATATCCCCGGTCGGCAAATCCTGCGAGCGACTTTTGAATTTCAAGGAGGAAGGGAGACTCAGTGAGGTGCTTCTTTTTCTCTTCGTTTCTCTTTTTTTATCACGTGGTTGGTTCCCTTGGTAACCTACAATGCTTTTTCAGGGGAGGGACGTGGTCGAATCACAGGCCTTGCTTGGCGAGGGAGGCGGAGACCTGGTCGGCTAGCATAGATAGCGGCGGCGTCTCTGTCATGTTCTGGCTGCCAGGGGACGACACGTTGCTGAGAAGACGGGCGGGTGAGCCGCCTGCGATGATCTCCACGGGGACAATCTCCGCTCCGTGGTCGGTGCGGGCTTTCGCCGTCTCACGGAAACTCAGTTTGTGGCTTTCAATCTGCAGGAGTGATTGATACATTTTGTGAATGGCGAGCAAGGGCACCAACAGTGATGAGCCAAATCTTCCATGTGTAATTATGCATCATTCATGGATTGTGTCTGTGTAAATCGTCGGGGCCAGGTTTCCCGTTAAACTTAGTCCTGGACTAAAATTAATTCTAAATGGAGAATTTCCATTAAACGTGTATTCTAGTCCAGGACTAGGCTTAATCTGGACATGGATGAGTGGAAGTCAAATCAGCACAAATCCAGTATTATACTTTCTATGTGATGACATCAGAATGTAGAATGGTGAACAGAGGTTGTGCATATCACAAAGGACCAGTGATGCTGCAGTTTGAAAGGCTCTTGACTTTGTGTTGATGCCCTCTTGTGGTTACATGTATACAATTTCCCTCTTGATAGTGTGTGGAGTCCTATGGACATGCTGTGTGGGTGGGTGTGTGTTTGGCTGCACATGTGCATGCATGTGTGGGTGCTTGCATGTTTTTTAAGGGGGGGGGGGTATAGGCCTTCATTTTCAAGGTTGAGTATCTCTGTTGTGGCTTGATCTGTCCAATTGACTGGACAAGTTTGGCGACTTTGGGGTTTTAGTCTGAAGTAAGACATTGTGTACTTACTGGAGACTTCTAGCTTTACCAGGACGCCCCCTCGATTGGGCTGTGTTCAGAACGGGGCGACTGAGGGGGATCAGTGGAGGGGCCAGTAGGGCTGGGGATAGGAGCTTCCCTATTTAGGGAGGCGTCTCCTTCTCCAGAAACCCCCTCGGCTTCCTTCCCCTTCTCTCTCTATGGATGGATACCACACCCAGTATGGACAGGACAACATGTGTTGGTGTTAAACAAAACAAATCAAACGTAACAAACAAATCAAACTAAATAAATCAAATGAAAAAAAAAATATATATATATATATATATATATATATATATATAAAATAAATGAATGAAAGAAAGTCTGTACAAAAAAAAAAAATAATACATGAAAGTTGTTTAAAAACTAAAAGAAAGAACAAAAATAAGCAAGAGATTGGTCTGCAGTGCCAGCTTGGAATCAGAGTGAAAATGAAAAGGTAGTCTGAGTAACTTTACCAGTCTTTAGCTAACATTCCACTCCTTGTCATAGCTAACATTCCACTCCTTGTCATTGCCAACGAGACTGACCTTTCAATAATCTCAACATTCAAATATGAGGTGGAGTTGCTCATTGGTTGTTGGAAATAACATTATTTTCCATGAGAACATGTGGATCCTCGAAAATATAATGAATAAAGTCCAAAACAAATATTTAGCTGTTAGCTAGGCAAGTTGTTGTATTTTGAGTCTTAAAATAATTTTGTGGTTGGAATTGCAATATTTAGTTTGAGAATTTAGACATGAGCTAGCAAATTTTGACAGACTAGTTTCTTCTGGACAAACAAAAATGGTTGCTCAGCAACCGGATACCAATGTGTTACAATAACGTCTATCTGCAGACTGCGGTTACTACATGCCACGCCCACTGCCATTGCAGCTGCTAGCGCTGTCTCTGGCACACACAGTAGGTGGATGCACCAGCGTTGGATGCCAACCGCTGAAAACCCCCACATAAGAAGGGGGCCGGTACACAGTGTCCTTCGACCCCGCCTGCCGAGTACTGTTTTCCTGCAGTTCTGTTAACGATATGGCGAGGGAAGTAGCTAGCTAACTAGAACACCGGTACAGTGTCATTCTCCCCCGCTTGCCGAGCACTGCTTTCCCGCAGTTCTGTTAACGTTACAGCATTACGGCTAGTGTAGCCAACCCAACTCTTGCATGGCACTACCGAGTAGTGATTACCGTCGCCGTAAAGTTAAAATAACTGCCAATGTTTTCTTTGAGGTTTAACGGGGGTTGGCATCCAATAAATGTTGGATTACCGCCACCCACTAGACTGAACTCCCTTATACTTAGCTTAATTATTTTTTCCTTTCTAACTTTAAAAAAAATTACAAATACCCTACCATCTAACACTACACTCACAAATAATAATAAATACCATACTCCACTATTTAAATCTATTTAGTTCTACTTCAGGCTGAAAGGATGGGACACCACCACTTAACACACCCTGTAACTCTTTGATGTCAAGTCTCGCACACCCAAATACCTCTCTGCAGCTGCCACCACCTCTATTTTCTGCGATTTACATTCCATCCCATAATCTAATCTTACTGAAACATATATCACTTGTTGGTTTATCCTTCTGTACTGATCTACTACTCACACCACTCCTCTCAGGATCCCTCCCCCTTGACCCATCTTCCTCTACTTTCTTCACTGCCTCAGCATATGACAACTTCTGCACTACTCTAATCCTGGAAACCTCAACCTGCCTCTCTCGCACGGGACGTTTCTGATCCCCCAGCCCCATGGGCACCCCTACAATTAACACATACCACTACTTTCCCCAATACTACACCTTCCTTTGTCTCATGCGTAACTGTACACTTCTCACACTTAGGACCTTCCTCCTACACACTGCTGCCACATGCCCATAAGCTTGACACCTGTAACAATGTAATGTAGTCGGCACAAAAGCTCGTACAGGACAACTTATATATCCTAACATCACTTTGTTGGGTAAAGACTCAACATCAAAACTCAAAAGAACAGACAATGGACTCTTCTGTTTCTCCACTCGCGCCATCCTGTCTGCGTCACACCAAACGACGAGCATCAAACACCGAGAATCTTCCCCTCCAGTTGATCAGCGTTCACATTTACTGCTACCCCAGTAATCACTCCTCAATGGTGCCCTTTTCTTGAGATCAGAACAATTCATGTCTCTTGTCCCCATTCATTTAACACGGAGCGCCTGTTCCCTCTGACCAGCAGAAACACATATAATTATCACAAGACCACTTATGGTTACCTTCACTGATTCCACAGCACCCAATGCTGTTTTCACCCACACTGAAACTACAAATGGATCAGCCAAAAGGCAAGAGTCCACTTTTTCCAAAAACTTCACTCCTACTGTCTTTGTCCTGACCCTCGGTGCAAGCCTCGGGCTACGAGAACTTCACCACACCTACCACCTCAGATACTTCGCCCTTCAGCTCACTCTGCCTACACTTTCTACTGTTCTTCTTTAACAAACCATCTCCTTTTTCCCCAGCTATTTTTAACCAACTCAAGCTCCCCCTCTTCCTTCCTCCCCCTCTCTCTTAGACCTCCTCTGCCTCTCTTTTTCCCTCCGTTCGTCCTCCATATTCCAAGTATACGTCTCCTTATTATAATACTGCACTTCTCCTGACGTACATGTTGTTCTTGCCCTCTTAAGGGACGCCATTTAACCGGCTGTCACAATCTCCGTACAATCAGCACAAACCCCTCGGGATGTAACTTTCAACAGTGCATCCCACTTGTAAAGCAGCTGCATCGTCTTGATGTTCTTCTTTATCAATAGCTACCACAACACTTTTCCATTTCAAACAAGTGCGTTCCTCTCAACTGCCGGTGTCCTAGCCTTAATGGCAGTGGGCGCGGCATGTAGTAAGTGGGGCGTTGTGGGCGCAGCATGTAGCGGGCGCGGCATGTAGGACGCGGTCTGCAGATAGACCCTACTCGCGTGTTCTGTGGAGACTAAAAAGTTCCAATATTTGCATAATAGTTGTGATTGGATGATAGCTCTAAGGGTGATCGAATCAGGATCAAATCCTCCGTTCTCCTCAAGCTCATTAATGATAGAATGATCATATTTTGAAGATGGCACATGACATGGAGTGGATTAGCTAAAGAGACTGGTACACCGGCTAAATGAGAGGTGCTGCCACCCAAACATGCTGGGCAAAGAGAAGAGGAAGGAGAGCAGGAGAATGGGTCGCCAGAGTTGCCATTGCAAGGGAAAATATGATCTCTTGATATAGGCTTAACAATTAAAATATCGAGCATCGGATTTGGTTCTGGGTGCCGAGATTAGGGAAAATACTGCCTCAGTTTCTTACTGTATTGAGTTTAAAATTGGCCTTCATGTACTATGTGTGGTAGAGTTATTTTTAACAGCGATCAGTTACCTTGAGGGAAGTTTGTATTTGCAATAAAATGGATTTATGATCTATTGTTAGGCTTTATATGAAATATTGATATAAAAAAAGTGTTTGTAAAAAAACTTTTTGTAAGTTCATGACATATTCAGGCGTATGCCTATTGGCCAATGCAGAGAGAGGCCTACTTAGTAATCAATGGGACCCTGTGTTAATCGCTCTTTTGCGTGACATTTTAGAAATGTTTATAAGCAAGTTTCACGGCACGCTCAGTTTGCTAAGGAAGAGTTTGCCAAGCAAGAAGAGTGATCATTTAGTTTAGATTTCAGAGATTTGAAGCCAGAGAGAATATTAGCAATGAATTGTGTGCAGAGTGTTGACTCCAGAATTCGGGCAGAATAATTCAGTATTTCAGAATAGAAATGAGTAATTGATTGTAATAGGTTTGTACAGTTGTTTTTTTGAAAGACGTGCGTGTCAATTCGGACATTAGTGACAGTGACTCTGTTTACCTTCCGCCCGCCACCTCCAGCCACATGACCAACGTTGTCCATGGACCCAATCTTAGACTGAACCTTGAAGTCCATCTTCTCAGATTTGATCTCCACATTGCCTCCACCTGATGAAAACAAGCGGCATTCTTTAGCACTGCAAAGGTTATTCAACACATTTTCCTACTTCACATTCGTCAGGGAGCATAAAACTATTTGTTGATATGGCTGAGTATAGACCACCAATAGCCTCAGGGTATCTCTTGTTGCATGTTGTTTCATTTCAGTCACCGTAAGGTTTTATTCTGTACGTAAGTTACCTGGTTTGTGGTGAATGTTGGCCTTCGATCCACACTTTGACTGTACGTTGCTGAGGTCAATCTTTTTGTGAGTAATTTGAACCTGGATATGGCAAATGGGGAGAAACAACAAAGGCGATCACCAGACTATAGATAGAATCAGACCAGAGGAGTGGTCATTGTTGGGCGATGCGAGGAGGCAGAATACAGAGAGACAATCTAGAATGAGTCAGCATCAGTCACATGCAAGGACAAGGACACCACCACGAATGGCTTCCTGAATAGACTCGCTTCTAGCATTGTCCTTAATAGATATTGGTTGTAAAAAGGGAAAGAGGGGTTATTCTATTGCACCCACACATGAGAATTTCCTTCAAAATGAAAAGATAGCTAGAATATTTCAGGGAATTCAGTCATCGTTATCAAAAATCAGGCCATAATGATGAAATTTGAATCTAAATGAAACAACTAGGTCTCAAATTTGGATGCAAAGACGTTTCATTACATCTCTAGAAACTATGACGATACAATGTTGTTTTCTAACCCAGTTTAACCCGCGCCATGTATGCAAGGATACACATTTGATTAGATGATTGGATTACCAGCCTTTCACCTTTTCGTAATTTTTTTTTACAGGAATATTCTCTACTACACATTCCCCCACGTCTGTTTTCCTGAGAAGCGAGACAAGATACCTGATGGTCAGGAGGATAAAAGTAATCACAAAATGACTGACATTCATGAAAACAACACTTTTATAATCTATATATCTGATCAAATGTTTATAGAAGTAAACTGCTTAATAATTAAAAAATATATATAAACTCAGCAAAAAAAGAAACGTCCCTTTTTCAGGATCCTGTCTTTCAAAGATAATTCGTAAAAATCCAAATAACTTCACAGATCTTCATTGTAAAGGGTTTAAACACTGTTTCCCATGCTTGTTCAATAAACCATACACAATTCATGAACATGCACCTGTGGAACGGTCGTTAAAACACTAACAGCTTACAGACGGTAGGCAATTAAGGTCACAGTTATGAAAACTTAGGACACTAAAGAGGCCTTTCTACTAACTCTGAAAAACAACAAAAGAAAGATGCACAGGATCCCTGCTCATCTGCGTGAATGTGCCTTAGGCATGCTGCAAGGAGGTATGAGGACAGCGCTACAGTGAGACAGGGTGGACAGCTGATCGTCCTCGCAGTGGCAGACCACGTGTAACAACACCTGCATAGGATTGGTACATCCGAACATCACACCTGCGGGACAGGTACAGGATGGCAACAACAACTGCCCGAGTTACACCAGGAACGCACAATCCCTCCATCAGTGTTCAGACTGTCCGCAATAGGCTGAGAGAGGCTGGACTGAGGGCTTGTGGGCCTGTTGTAAGGCAGGTCCTCACCAGACATCACCAGCAACAACGTCGCCTATGGGCACAAACCCACCGTCGCTGCACCAGACAGGACTGGGAAAAAGTGCTCTTCACTGACGAGTCGCGGTTTTGTCTCACCAAGGGTGATGGTCGGATTCGCGTTTATCATCGAAGGAATGAGCGTTACACCGAGGCCTGTACTCTGGAGCAGGATCGATTTGGAGGTGGAGGGTCCGTCATGGTCTGTGGCGGTGTGTCACAACATCATCGGACTGAGCTTGTTGCCATTGCAGGAAATCTCAATGCTATGCGTTACAGGGAAGACATCCTCCTCCCTCATGTGGTACCCCTCCTGCAGGCTCATCCTGACATGACCCTCCAGCATGACAATGCCACCAGCCATACTGCTCGTTCTGTGCATGATTTCCTGCAAGACAGGAATGTCAGTGTTCTGCCATGGTCAGCGAAGAGCCCAGATCTCAATCCCATTGAGCACGTCTGGGACCTGTTGGATCGGAGGGTGAGGGCTAGGGCCATTCCCCCCAGAAATGTCCGGGAACTTGCAGGTGCCTTGGTGGGAGATTGTTGTAACATCTCACAGGAAGATCTGGCAAATCTGGTGCAGTCCATGAATAGGAGATGTACTGCAGTACTTAATGCAGCTGGTGGCCACACCAGATACTAACTGTTACTTTTGATTTTGACCCCCCCCCCTTTTGTTCAGGGACACATTATTCAATTTCTGTTAGTAACATGGAACTTGTTCAGTTTGTCTCAGTTGTTGAATCTTGTTCATACAAATATTTACACGTTAATTTTGCTGAAAATACACGCAGTTGACAGTGAGAGGACGTTTCTTTTTTTGCTGAGTTTATGAATATGAAATTCAAATGACCAGAGCTCTCTAAAATCACTCCATCCATGATTTAAAACAAGTCTACACGACAATCTAGACAAAATCAGACTCCCAAAGCAACCTAAGCGAAATAGGTTAACTCTCTTGAATAAAATGAAAAAAAGAAGCCTATATTTTTAAATGAATATTGCCGGGGGAAAAAAATTCAACCATACCCCCACTTGTGTAGATACACACGAACATATACACATCCAAACATGCAGCTATTTGCCGGTATGCAGTCTGAACATGTATTTACGCAGTACAGACACATGGTGGTGTCAGTGCTGCATAGAGATACAGTCTCTCATCACATTATTCTCTACACACAGAGCAGAAGCCCAGCCCTGTTTCTCCAAGCAGCTAAGACAGGACTACAGCAGGACTACAACGCTGCAGCCACATCCAACTCAGTGCAGCCCAATCACTATCCATTTACCGGTACCACTTTAAATAAACTGGCCTCATCATTTCTGTTGTAAGAGTTGAATCTTACATCTCTACTTTGACAGCACCGGCAATACATTAGAGGTCACTAGTTATGGCCTATATAAACAAATACTTCATAGTTATACAGTGGTTTCCCTAATGCCATGCTGTCTTGATTTGTAGACTTAACAGTACAGACGGTATTGATTTACAGAAGTTGATGGGTGGTGGCGGACAATGAGTTGGAGGTTAATATCACAATTGACAGGATTCAGGTTGAGCCCAGCGTGCAAAACTGGTTAACGTCATTGGTTGTATTCTGAGTATAATAAATGTTTGTCGATGTCTTGTTTTGCTAAAAGATGCCTTTAACTGATCATCGGACCAGAATATGACCATCTTTCCCAGACATCTTGATATTGGTCATCAACGAGATGGTGACTTGAACTGGTTGTAAAATCGGACAATTTCAGAACCAGAAAAATGACATCATTATGGATTTACCGCCCCAAAAGTTTGCCCGCTGGGACTGCGTGCTCACGGTCATACACCAACCAGGAGAACCATGCCACCATTATAAGCCAATGACGTTCTACTTTGTCTCATCACTACTGCATTCACGTCATCCATGTCCATGCAAGGTAACAACCAGCACTGATGTCGAGGTGTTCAGCTCAAGACACTGAACCGTGTATTGGACTTGGAGAGTTTGAGACTACAAGCCTTTGGGGTGCATCATACAGGCTATTGGAGACACATTTGAGGAGACAGATCTAGGGCAGACAGACCAAAAAACACAAACTTGGCAACAGCATCTCCAGGCAAGGATGCCCTGCCCCCTGTTAATGCCTTACCCATGCATCCGTTTTCAGGGACTCATAGGGGCCAAGGTGCCACGCAACGGTCCCTGCCAAGCCCTAACCTTAAACCAGTGTCCCGTTGCAGTTTAATGAAATCAACGTTTTTAAAGACATTGATTAGGCCTTTATCTTGGCTTTCTGGGTGTTTTTTGTGTTGCCCTCTGCAGAAACTTGAAGCAAGTAAGATTTAGTCTCAGATTCTACTCTAGTCTGCTACTCTTTTCGATTGGTCTAATTGGGCTTATTGTATCCCCGCTGTGCCAGGGCCCACTGTGTACATACACTACACAACATCGACTCACATCATTTATCTAACAGATCATTCTCTTTTTTAGGGAATGCCAAAGCGCACAGTAGTCCCTAGAGATAAACCTGGTAGATAAACCTGGTGAAAATACCCATCAGCCCATAGAAATCAAATAGATTCATTAATTATACTTCGCTGGGTTTTTACCTCATACTTCGTCAAATCGTTTTGTGGAGAGTTCTATTGAGCGCACATTTAATCATGGTAAAACCCTCATCGTTTTGGGTCATCTCATTTCAGGTCTGTATACTAAGGCTGTACTGTATCAATCCCAAGCCAGATTTAATGACGTCTGACGTGCACATTCCATTACTGTAAGGCATTTAGTCAGCTCAATGAGAAGACATTGGTTGACAGACCTGTGCTGCTGACAGTCAGTACGCTATGCTGTACCATCCACTCTGGTCTGATTGGTCTGTAATCGTGACTCATTGAGAGAAACAATGGCTTTATTGGTGAGGGGAACTGGGTTGCTTGTGATGCGATAAGGTCAGCAATTCTCATATTCTAGAAGAGTCTAGGTTTTAAACCGATGTTGGAAACTTAGTGTATTGTGTTGGAATTGATTTGTATAGGGTAGAAATACAGATCAAATCACAATGCTTGCATTTAAGCTAGGCCAGTGTGGAATGAATCTGGAAAGGGCAACTGTATGAGGAATCTGCTTTGAAAGTTGTCTTTGAAAACTATGAAAACTTTAAGCTTTAAGGGGACAAATGGCGGTGACCAGAACTTAATGCAGTATCTCAAAGATATTTGGCTTGATCCCAGCTTGAACCTCCACATGAACAGGTCTTGTTGTTTTATATTTTATTTGACAAAAAAAAATTGATTTAGCCTACATGTGATTTTGAATGTTTTCGCATTTGGAAAAATAAAAGGACATTTCATAACGTGCTGCTAAAAGGACATTTCATAACGTGCTGCAACTGTAAGATGTTAAGACTTCAGAGAAGTATTCCTACTCGAAACTATTATTTAGAGTGGGGTCTCATTTGTTACGTTGAATACTTCCAAGACTATAATTACCTCAGCACCTTCATCTTATTTGTAATGTTTTTCCATTCACTTTATTGATTTATTTAATGTTCCTGTATTGAATCAAGCGATAGCCTAACTGATTTAAAAGGAATTGAGTTGAAATAGTTGAAACTTACATAGCTTGTGCTACCATAATGAGAGAATATCAGAGAGTAAATTTAACAAAAATGAAAAAAGCCTGTAAACTCCTCAAATTTAAGTAACTATAAGCTAGTGAAGTCCTCATTTAATTTAAGTCTAGGAGGAGCAGAGAGTGGAGAAGGAATAGCCTTTATGTTCTGGCCAAGGCCATGATCTGGTCCTAACTGCAGGAAGACTCAAGACCAAACCATGAGTTCATCCTCAAGTTACTCACGTTACCACCTCCGGGGACATGCTTGAGATTGTCTTTGGAGCCACACCTAGACTGAACACTAGACAAGTCGATCTTCTTATGTAAAATTTGCACCTGGAAGAGGTAGAGGAGAAGCGAAAATATCATCTTTCTGGCAGGTTGCTGCAGCAGCTGCAAGGCTGCGATGTGGATCTTGCTGCTATCTACTATTTAGCAGTTTACTTAAACCAGATTATCTGCAAGATAGCCTCAAAGTTCAGGGTTGGTGTCTGCACTGCAGATACCAATTCAATAGCTAGATTTATCACCCTCAGAAGTTACAGGCATGAGGCAATGTCCTTATTTTACAGGTCAGGGATATCTGACATGCACTGATCTCAAAAACAGTTACAGATCAATGATCAAGTGACCAGTCTTTATGGAAGTGTGTGGGTTGGGTACTGTAGGAGTTGGAAAATGGGTAATGTCCCTGTCTGCAGTCTCTTGACCGCCATGCTGTCTGTGTTACTCACATTGCCACCTCCTGGGGTATACTTGAGATTGGCTTTGGAGCCACACTTTGACTGAACGTTACTTAAATCCATCTTCTTTTCAACTATTTGCACCTGAAAGAGTCAGGAGGGAAAAAGCGTTCTTAAAACATCCAAGGAACTAATAACAGAACAAACCATTTTTTATTGTTCTGGACATATTCAACAAATACTGTAAAGCCATTTGTGATCACAACTCAAACATAAGCCTTGAAATCGCAATTACTGGGGTAGTACGTGGATTCCGGCCTGTGATAAACAACTCAAGCTTGGAAGAAAGATACCTAAGAAAAACAGCACCAGTGTTGTACATTTCAGGCCACTTTTCAAAAGTTCCTGGGTTTTTCAGAAATCCCAGTTGGAGGACTTCCTGTTGGCAGATTCCCTCACCTCCTCTTCCTCTTACCATGGGTTTACGAAAAACCTGCAAACTTTGGGAAGGTTTCTGGAATTCTTCAACCCTACATATCATAAAAACTAAAGAAAACGGTTTCAAGCCCTTACCCGTCCTCCACCAGGCGAGTGCTTGATGTTCTCCGTGGAGCCAATCTTTGACCGGACGTTCTTCAGGTCGGGCATGGGGGCGGCCAGGGGCACTGGACTGCGCCCCCTCATGGACCCAGGGGATTTAGGAGGGGTCCGCACCACCGCCACCTTCTTCACCTCCCGGCTGGCGGGGGACTTGGGTGTGCTGGGGCTGCTGTAGCCACTACGGTCTTGGGGCGTCTTGGGGGAATCAACTACAAGGTTAGGAGAAACATAATCTAGGATTAGGTTATTCCAATCTATGTTGTGCTCCCGAGAAGAAGTTTTCTGGAACAAGACCTGCAAAAGTTCAATTATTTGAACTAGGTGCTGGTGATGTTTTGCTCAGCCTGTAGTTAAAGCCAAAATGCCCAGACACTTCTAGGTACATTTTTCTCTCCATCACGCCATTCCAAAGAGAGCACAGCAAACGGTGGTGACACCATCTAACATGCTGAGGACGTAAATGTAGTTATCAAGCTGCCACGTGTTAGAGATGGCAAATGTAGGTATCAAGCTGTTGTTAGAGTTGAACCTTTTTCAATGGGGATATGGAGTCTGACCATATCCTTATCATGCTCTCTCATCTCTGCTCACACTCCATTTGTTAACCTCTCTCGAATTGGGGAACTCTCAATGGATTAACAGTGATTGCATTTCATGTGTTCACGTTGTAGGTACTGCTGTACGAGTGTAAAGGAACACATTGAGAGTTGAGCATCTGTTGAACATGTCCTGAGTACTGACTGACCTCCAGCAGTGGTCTTGGTCTGCATCCTGGTCCCAGCACCCTGGAGTTTGGCACCTGGTGTCCTGGTGCTGGCTGTCTTCCCATCTCCAGTCTGGAAACCAAACAGCACGGTTACTTCTAGAATGGA
Organism: Salmo trutta; assembly: GCF_901001165.1. Lineage (NCBI taxonomy): Eukaryota > Metazoa > Chordata > Actinopteri > Salmoniformes > Salmonidae > Salmo > Salmo trutta. The sequence continues at coordinate 7,586,133 of NC_042988.1, forward strand.
AAAACTAGAAACTACACAACAAGCGATGAACCTGTGTTGAAACAAAAGACTCAAAATACTAATTTGGGAAAGAACTGACTGACTATTTTGGGTTTAGGAGAGGCACTGCATAAGATCATTCAACACCATGGAACTTTGAAGTATTCAAGTCATAATGCCATTGAGCATTATGAGCCAATGGATAGGCTGGCCTGAGCCTGGGATCGTGGTCAAACTTGAGGCCTGTCCATGTGTGTTACTTACCCTCGGCCTGGGTTCACTGCCTGGACTGGGTTTAAATATTGAGCTGGGCCTGCTAGTGTTGCAGGCTGGGGCAGAGGAAGAGGACCAAGGCTTTTTGTTGGGGGTGGTTTGGACCGAGGAGGGTCGTTTGGGGGTGGATGCTTTGACAGGTGTGGTGGCGTTGGGTGTCTTGTGACCAAAGGTGGTAAAAAAGTGTTATGAAACACAAAGGAAAAGACAAAAGTGAAAGCAAACAACATTTAAAGGAATGCATTACGATGGTGGAACTTAACAAAAAGCTATAAGCGATATAGACTTAAACAATTAAAACCAATTTAAGCAATTTAAAAAAATGTAAACAGTAAAAATCTTAAATTCAATAAAATGTCAAAAACTGTGTGTGATTGGTGAATGGCTTTACATGCAGATGTGCTGTACTGCAATTGCAGAGCAAAACCGTTCGTTTTTTAGGGCATTCAGTTGAAGGCAGAGGGTCGATGCAAAAGTTTCTGTCAAATTTGAGCCAACACGTTTGGAACCTCCTTTGCAGCTGTAAAGTGAAGCACTGAGATACAGCAGGCATCAATATATCTCAAGTTCACTCAAGAGGTCAGACCTCTGGTCCACACATCAATGATCACCTACCTTTTTCTCAGCCGCTTCTTTCCTAGCCCCTGCACCGGCCTTGGCTGCAAGAGAGGGTCAAAGAAAGGGACTGAGAGTCAGTACTAATATCATAGCCCCGTCTCATCAGCAACTTTGAGACCTCGCTGTACTAGGCTAGGCTAACTCTCCAATGCTAAACTGCCTATTCATCCCAGGCATGAAAATGCTAACGGACAATGCGTGTCATCTACTCTAGTTGCTGTATCCGGATGCTTTAAAGTTGCTTTTGGATTTCATAGTAAATTGTCAGCACACTGAAATGAATTGCCAGAAAGTACATTTGTCATAAACTTTTATTGAACTTTAAATTTGAAACTTGGCCCAGATTGGAAATGATCTGCGTATTGACATTAGACCGCATGGGGAGGTTTTAGCACGTTGTCGTCGTCTTTATTAAAAACTAGAGCCTCTTGGCCTGATTTCGATCCCCCTGAATCAGTCCACTCAGAGATCATAATACACTGTCTGGGACTAGGCTAATCATTTGAGGGGGGAACTAAATTTGTTTTAGGGCCAATGAATGTGGTACAGACAACTGCTTAGAAACCGTCCTTTTTATTTGACGTCAGGCCTGCATGGTATTGGATAAGCAGGATAATTGAGTCTCCGTGGGGACTGTGATGCTTTCAAATGGTTAGTTAGGAGACATCAACATTATTGCCTGCCTATCAATGAACGACCCCATTAGGTCCAACTAGGACCCTGAGTGAGTGACATGGCTGTATTGATAAGAGTGGGTGGTTGCCATTAAACTGATTTCATTATTCACACTCCAGCAATCATTTAGAAAAGCTTTTACAGAAAATGTACCTTTTGAAATGGAAATCATTTCGTTATCATGTCATGCGCAAGTGCTTATCAGCCATCATCTGATCATTACCGATAATTGGCCATTTAGGCAGCCTTAAGATGATTAGCATAAAGAGAACCAGTGATCCATCTCATGATAAGTAGTGTGTAACAAATACACTCTGAGAGACCACCTGCACTACAGGGGAAGATAGTATGCATGGATGCTTACATTAAACCTGACAAACAGTGCTGACTTACACTTTTCTCCTCATATGATAGATAGGAAACAGCAGCCAGAGTGTGGTGTGTATGTGTGCATACGTGTGTGTGTGTGTGTGTGTGTGTGTGTGTGTGTGTGTGTGTGTGTGTGTGTGTGTGTGTGTGTGTGTGTTTCAGAAGACGGGAGGTGGGAGGAAAGGTGACCCATAAATACACAGTCACGATGATGTGATGTTGCACACCCAACAAACATGCAAGTGGCATGCAAAAGGGGCTGACCAGTGGGAAAACAATGCCAGCGAAAATAACTTGGGCACAGGAGGGTTAGTGACATAAACAGGGGCTGGAAACACAGACAGAACACAGAGAAAAGAGGAAGCTCGAAAGAGAGCGAATTGAACACAGAAGAGACGAGAAAGAAGCCGGCGGCGGCGGCTACAAGCAGTCCGTTTCATCAACCGAACACGTTCACATTTTGTGCGTGTTTTTCAGAAAGGGTGCTGCTTTATTGTGTTGCTCTAGTAAGAAGAAGAACATATCTGTGAGAGAAAAGAAAGGAGGAGGAGGTGGAGAGGCGGGATTGATAAACTAGAACGGAAAACAGACCTTTCAGCTGGGCACCCGGAGCATTTGCTTTTCCGCCCGGTGGGGCGGCATCTTTTGGGGGTGCTTTCTGAGTTTTAGCAGCGGTGGCCTTGGGGGGAGGGGCAACAGCAGTAGCGGTCACTTTCTTATCTTTCCTGACCGGGCCTTTGGCTGCTGTAGGAGCACCTCCTTTGGCATCACCTTTGAGGCCACTAGCAGGCTTGCCAGCCTTAGGCTTCGTTTCTGCAGGTTTGGCTTCTGCAGGTTTGGCTTTGGTCACCGACTGAGCTGCCGTCACCGCTGCGATGACGTCCTTGTCTGCCGACTCCAGGTATTGGCCTTGAGTGTCATTTGAGGTCTTGGCAGGCTCATCATCCTTCTGGACGGGCTCAACCTCCATCTGGGGCACAGCAATCATGGGCAGGGGACTAGCTACCTTCTCCTGCACCTCTTCTTCCTCCTGCACCTCCTCCTCAGTCTCCTGCTCCACCGCGTCGCGGGCGTCTGGCAGGTGCTCGATGAGAGGAGACTGGTCCTGGGTCCGGTCGGCTGCGGTGCTAGGGGAGAAGGGAGATCCATGGTCGGCCCTGTTGGAGTCAGGGCTCTTGCTCTCTGGGGGGGTCTTGTCTGCCCCGTTCTGCCACCCTGCAGGGATGCCCTGACCCGGGGGGTGTCCCACAGGCTCCGTGTAGTCAAAGGATAGGACGCGCTGCTTGGCTTCCTCCGGGGTCATGGCAACGGGAATGACAGGGGCGCGACCTTCATCTTTCTGCTGCTCTTCCTCCTCTGAGCTGACCTCACGCCGTGGCCTCCTGCGGATCGTTGACACCTCTGTTCTCTCCTCCTCTTCCTCGTCGCTATCCTCCTCTTTTTCTTCATCCACCTGCTCTTTCATCCCCTCCTTTTCCATGAAGAGAGGGCTCTGAGGCTTCCCAGGACTGATCCTGTCTTCATAGGCTGAGGTAGGAGACTCCTTGCTCTCACATACGTCCTTCTCATCCTCGTCCTCAGACCCAGAGCCGCTCAGGCTGTGGCCCACAGAGACATCAGAGACCTTGTCAGATGAGCTCCTCTTCACCTCAGACCCCAGCGAGTCTGGGGAGAAGAGCCTTGGAGTGTCCCTCTCGATTGGGGCTTCAGGGGCTGAAGGAGACGCCCGGGGGCTTACCGACCCAGCCCGCTCCCCGTCTTCGCTCCCACCATCGGCAAAGCCGGACCTGCTACTGCGGCCGCTCTCTGTGGCAGGACTGACGCCTCCTGGCGTGGGGCTGAGCGACGCAGTGAGCTCCTCTGGTGTGGTGGGAACCGGGAAGCAGAACGATAAGGGACAGAGGGATAGATCCACAGCAGGACTGTGGTGTTAGAGAATACCTCCTCCTCAGAGACACACATTCAACACCCAACAAAAGGAACAGAAATAAAGGAAAGAAAACAACCACCGAAGGAGCAGGAACACAAAACAAAGGGCAAAGGAACCTTTTTTTGCTGGCATCAACAGGAACAACAATGAAACATCAAATATATCAACTGTAATTATCTGGATCGTTTTGGTACCTAAATCTTGAGCGCTGTAGGTGTTTTTATAAGAAGCTCCGTTTGCAAATCACATTCAATGCAGTTGCAAACATTTTGCTTCCATGTTTCTAGCAGAAAAGATGGGTAGACTACACAATGAGAGCTATGAACTATGTATGTAGCTATGGGTTCATAAAAAGCACCTAACAGCTCAGACACTAAGCCCTCGACTTCTGCCTGAAAGAAATCAACCAAAATGCACAACAGAAGTCAAAGCAAAGCTGTGTCATATCAATACAAAAAAAAAAAAAAACTCTCATTCAACACAGTACTCACAATGACCCAACAGCTCTGAATTTCTCTCGCTCTTGGATTGTTGTGATAAATGAAATTGCAATGGCGATGAATCAATGCTAGTCTGGCTGCCGGGTTGTTTAATTTGCAAATGCAGGTTTGCGGTGGGGCGGGTTTTCTGGCCGCTAGCCTCACATACAATACATCATGGTTTCTTCCTTTACAAAAAGGGGGAAACAGCAGTTGCTACACCTTTTTCTGGACTTAGAAATGATATCTACCCATTGATTCTTGAAGAATAGAACTTTTGCCTCGATCTTAGTTCAACCGTCACGTCCCATCAGAACCCCCCAAAAAAAGCTTGTTTTACTCCAATGTTTGTCACGTTAAACTAATTAAAATGGTTAAAACTATAGCTATGGAGTGGTATCACTCAGCGTAAGAACCATTCTGAAATCCTTAAATGATCAACCTTGCGCTTGAAATCAAACTCCATTACCCACTTAAGATGAATACGTTTCAAGGGATCAATCTAAAATTGGGAATCTATATGGTGAAACATTCCAATAACACAGTGTCCTCCGTTCTATAATGCGCACGCTGTGGTACCACTACAATGGTGATTGAGATGAGTTGCGGTTCAAATCAATACTGGAGATTGTCCTTTACTCTCAATGCTAAACCCGATCTTGGTTTCAATTGGTATACGAGCTATTGGGGTGAATATCTGAAAATAAAAAAAGACGATGATGATGATTTGATACGGATATGCATGGATGGTAGTCGGTCTCGGAAACTCCACTTCCTCATGGCTACATGTAGTCTGAGGAAGAGAGATGTCAGATGGGCATTGGGGTCATACCTTGACCTGTAGCGGTCATCCCTCCGGTAGCTGCGTGGTCCAGGGTTCGATGAGAGAGGAAGAGGATGGGGAAGTAGACAAAAGGAGAAAAAAAAGGGGGGTCTTCATTAGACTTTCTACAGGCACCGGTAAGCTGATCTCCAACATACAGCGAGAACTCACACGAGTATGATCAAACTTAACCAACCACACACACACACACACACACACACACACACACACACACACACACACACACACACACACACCACCTGCTGAAATAAATCCTCTAGTCTAAAGCTCGCTAAAACCACTAAGTTACTCTCGGTCTTGCGCAAGTGTAGTTTCAGGGACAGTCCCGGCTGCCCTACACCGTCTATATGTTGATCTACTGTGTCTTCAGAAAGTAGTCACACCCCTTGACTTATTTCCCATTTTGTTGTGTTACAGCCTGAATTTAAAATGGATTCCTTTGAGATTGTTTAGTCACTAGCCTACCCACAACACCCCGTAATCTCAAAGTGGAATTCTGTTTTTCGAAAATGTTTACAAATTCAATCAAAAATAAAGCTGAACGGTCTTGAGTCAATAAGTATTTAACCACTTTTTAAATGGCAAGCCTAAATACGTTTAGGAGTAAAAATTTGCTTAAACAAGTCGCATAAGTTGCATGGACTCACTCTTTGCGCAATAATAGTGTTTAACATGAGTTTTGAATGACTACCTCATATCTCTGTACCCCACACGTAAGGTAAGGTTCATTATACTTTGGATGATGTTTCAGTAGACCCAGCCACCGCACAGATAAGACCGTTCTTCCTAAATCAGTTGCCGAAGAGGAAGAATGGTGACTTTAAAACAGTTACAGAGTTTTAAAAAACTGAGGATGGATCAACAACATTGTAGTTACTCCACTATACTAACCTAATTGACAGAGTGAAAAGAAAGAAGCCTGTACAGAATAAAACTATTCCAAAACATGCATCCTGTTTGCAACAAGACACTAAAGTAGGCCTAATACTGCAAAAAAAAAATATATATATCCTGAATACAAAGTCTTATGTTGTATTGGATTTGCCCCAAACACATTACTGAGTACCACTTTCAATATTTTCAAGTATAGTGGTGGCTGCATAATGTTATGGTTATGCTTGTAATCATTAAGGACTGGGGAGTTTTTCGGGATAAAAAAAGAAAATGTAATGAAGCTAAGCACAGGCAAAATCCTAAAGGACACCGGGAGATGAATTCCCCTTTCAGCAGGACAATAACATAACACACAAGGCCAAATCTACACTGGAGTTGCCTACCAAGAAGACAGTCAATGTTCCCGAGTTACAGTTTTGTCTCAAATCTACATGAAAATCTATGGCAAGACCTGAAAATGGTTGTCTAGCAATGATCAACAACCAATTTGACAGAGCTTGAACATTTTTGAAAATAATAAATGGGCAAATGTTGCACAATCCAGGTGTGGAAAGCTCTTAAGAGACTTACCCAGAAAGACTCACAACTGCAATCGCTGCCAAAGGTGCTTCTACAAAGTATTGACTCAGGGGTGTGAATACTTACGTAAATAAGATATTTGGGGGATTTTATTCTCAAATCAATTTGCAAAAATGTCAACAACAAAAATATTCACTGTCATTATGAGCTATTGTGTGTAGATGGGTGAATTCAGGCTGTAACATAAAATGTGGAATAAGTCAAGGGGTATGAATACTTTCTGAAGGCACCGTACCTAACATTTTCTGGGGTGGGGGTGGAGGGGGGGGGGGGTTAGCATAGGCGTTAATAAGAAACGCTTATCAGCAAATTTTGATTTCAGGAAAGCTCGATGATTCCTCCATATCGACAATTAACAGTTCTCAGGCTGCCAGCTCAGCATCATCTAAGTGGGTATAAATGATTTTGCCTACAGCTAATAGGGCAGTCAGAGTCACTGAACCCCAGTTAAGGACTAAAGCACCAGACACATGCACCATGGTCCTTGTGTTACAGTCGACTATCCTGTGTTGGCGAGTGTAACTTACGGACTAATGCTGGCAGCAGACATACAATAGACTCAGTGAAAGGAACACGAGTCCCTACAATGTAGGCCTGAATCTAGACATCTAGCCTTGTTCTCTTGTCCTGCCGTATATTGTTCATGCCGGTGGTTCAAGGAAGGTTTGGAGGAAGTGAACTAATTACATTACGCACGTCGTTCTATTCATGGCAATTGCTCAAAATCGTTCATGTTTTCCGTGGACAGGGGTTAGAGCCGAAGCTCGTCTGTGGCGCACGGCAGAGCAGACGCTGTGGTATCTATAGCTGTGGGCTGTCGTTGAGAACACAACCGCCAAAGTGCCTTTTGTCCTTCTGGCAATACCATAAATCGTTGTTGAATAAAGGCCCACTGACAGTTGAGAGACCTGGAGTCACTGAGTGAGTTAGTAGCTAAAGGGGTTATAACACCAAGGACGCCATTATACGAAGCATTATGAACCCCCATGACCATCACGTCCTACGGTAAATGAACCGAGTGTGAGGCTGAATGAAGTCCATGTTTAAAATGCTCTAAGGTGACTAGCTATGGCTCTATAGGGACGTGGGGTTCAGCCTTCTGTTACCATGGCGCCACCGTGCTGACCAAGGCCACAGCACCAGTTAAGTGGTGACCATATTGACCCATTAGCCCAGAAACACCCCCCTTATTCTGAGGTTGTGACTGTGAGAGACCATGTTACTGCAGAGTGCCACTTATACAACGCCGTTATCAGATTCAAAAACCACGATGGTTCTTAACTTACTGACCGCCGGCGGGGGCCATTGTCTAATAACAGGAAGCTTACGTCCACTGTCTTTGACGTGGCAACAGCCTAAAACGTCATGCTAACAGTAAGGATGCTGACAATCATGAATACAAGAGCCACAACTGTAGGCCTGATGCTTGATGCTACGATCTGGGGGGGGGGGGGTTGTCTGTGTCACCCGAAGTGCTCTGAAAAGCCTCAACAACAAGATAGCTCACCCACACAGAACTCAGAACAGAACAGAACTCAGAACAGAACAGAACTCAGAAGCATGGCGTAATCATTCAGAATTTAAAAAAAAATGCAATTTATGAACAGAAGCAGGAAATAATGGATTGTTGAGAGTCCAGCAGCAGGGGAGCAGCAGAATCATCCTTAAATCCTGACAAGAGATTTCATTAAAAATGCATTAGGAAGGAAAGGCAGACGCCCTCAGAAGAACTGACCTTTGTCTGTAGAAATGAGAGCGAGAGAGAGAGAGACAGAGGCAACTATTTAAAAAGAAGCATTGGTCGATGTAGACGGTGATTACGTAAACTGAAAACTGGAGGAAGAGAAGAGAGGAAAACAGAGGAAAAGAGGAAGAAAAGAGAGGTTAGCAGCACATGATTTTGGGGGATACAAAGGCACTCGGGGGTATCTGTGAAAAGTGAAGCAGGCAGCTGTGAAGCAAGAAGCAAAAACAAATGCCTGTTGAGGTAGTTGGGACAAGAAGCTGGATGATGATTGGTGTAGAGGCAGAGGCCAAAAGAACCAATGAGCAAATTGCTTTTGAAGCCACACCAATCACAACCAGAGGTGGACTCGGTTCCATTTCATAATAATCTATTCGTGATCAATTTATGATTCGTTTATGAAATATTTCAAGATTCATGAATCAATTCCTGAAACACTTCCCGAATGAACACGAATCAAAATGGAATTGAGCCCAACCCTGCAGCTCACACAGCCCCTATTAGAAATACAGGGGTCGGAGGTGAGGAGTGGCATACCCGAGAGGGCGCTTTTAGACACAGAGACCTCTGACACCGGCGCTTGAGGCTGTGATTTCAGTTCCGGTGACAGCTCCAGCAAATCTTCTACGAGAGACAGAGGCAAGATTATTCGTTTGTGAGAGAGAAGAAATAAAAAATAAAAAATAAAAAAACAGGCATCACCTCAGGTTAGCGGGAACAAAAGAGCGGGCTAGCCTATATTTTGAGGTAGGTGGTTGGTGAACATATTGAGGATGCAGCGAGGCAGTTAAGAGGTATAGTTGTGGCCTACATTTCCAACTCAAAACACAAGATGCCTTGCTTTAGAAGGTGTTCATTTTGTTCTTCAGTAGTGTACGCTTTACAATAAGAGCGGTAGTAATCCTCTTCTGCTCCCTAAAGAGGAAGTATTCTACGTGAAGACAAATACTAAGGATAAAAACACCAGATTTGAGAACTTAAAGCCACATCCTTGATGGAATATCCCTTCCATTATGTTCTAGATATAGTCTGGCTATATCATGTCATATTTAGACCTCATATGGTCACTGACATACTGTCGCCTACAGTACAGTAATCACAACCTAAAAGGCTGGGACAACTGGGGCATGTCATCCAACAGAACTGGGCAAAGCTCTGTACGTTATAGGGATATTGGGAGATTCAGGCGTACGCTACTGTACCTGTAGGCTTCCAGTCATTGCGCTAACAATAGCTAGCGCCGGCTACCTCTAACTTCCTTCATACCGCACGCCGAGACATGCAAATGGTATCCACGAGTTCATCCGACTCGGGGGAAGTAGAACAATTGCCAGAATCTCGTAGTAACCCTTTGAAGATCCTCTGTAGATGACACTCAAAACCAAAGCGTGTGTTTATATTATCAGCGTATGCTTCCGTCTCCCTGCTCTTGTGGCCTGTCAGGATTATTAGTTTCAACATCAATCCTGTTCTCTGGAAGTTGGGTCTGTATAACACACTAGAGTGTCTGTCTGAGGAGACTGACCAAAACGCCTGGATTACTGTAAACGCATGCGCACACTGACGTCTGTAGGGTTATTTAACCATGCAATCTAAGGAAGGGTAACGCAGAGAACAATAACATTATTTACTTCCGTCTGTCTGGATGCAACAGATCGCCTCGGTCTGCTTTCTACTATTAGGGCCTACAAGAAAACGCTAAGATAGATTGACCAGATTCTAAGAAAACGTGACACTGTTTTCCAAGAACGTGTATCTGATTGCCCTCTTTTCCAAAAACCACCCTCTGCTGTCACAATCTACAGTCCTGGTGACCTAGTCCGTCACTGACCTTCCGTGACCCCAGGTCCCATGTGTGCGTCTGGCATCCCGTTAGGCTTCTTGACCTCCTGCTGGTCCTGGGGTTCTTTCAGTGTCATGTTGGCCAGGGCAGCCGAGGCCATGGTCTCCCCAGAGTTGAACTGCACGGCGGCGTGACCGTCCGGGCTCGAGTTGAAGTCCTGATGCTGATCCATGGTGAGACGAGTTCAGGCTGCGAGGAGAGGAGACAGACGGAAGAGAAAAACCATGGCGTTAATGCTCTACTTCGTTTTGATGCTATCCACGTGAGACTACTTTGGCAGGTGGAAATAGATAATGACTGAATTTTAATAATGCCTTGAAAAAATTAGACGGTGCCGTATCACATTTTTCAGACCGCATGGAACCCGGACTGAACTGAGAGGATTCTAAGCATTGCTTTGCTGTTGGCTTACTTAAAGTGGGTCAGAGGAGCGGAGGCGTGCGAGAACCTGCCAAAGTTGGTGGGATCTCAGTAATGGGCTACAATGAAAAAGGGTGAAGGTGACAGAGAAGTCATTGACAAGGATTCCAAATCGACCCCCAGCACACATGCTTGTTCCCCACAGACAGGGATATGGCTGCTGAGCTAAAGAAAGACAGATACCAGCGCACTGTTGAAATCTCCCACAGTTTTATTGTGCAGTGTTTTCGACCCAAAGGTCTTAAGTCACCAACCCAGACCCTTCGTACAAGAACAGCAACGGATTTGTCCACTCACCCCAGGCAGCCCGAGCCTGGTCCCATATCCGTTTGTGCTGCTGTCTTGCCAACTCTTATGGCCATTGTCACACCAACGGGCTGCAACGCTGCGATTTCCATGTCGCCCCCTCATAGGGACAATCAGGACTTTTTTCCTTTGTCTTATATAAGCTTTATGCAGTCAAAGGACTTTGCTAACGCAGACAGACGTGAAGCAACAACAGACTGGCGGGCTAGGGGGAAGATGAAGTTCCAGAAACATTTGTCTGGACTCTGACGCCCTTTCTCAGTGATCATGATTTGAAAGGACAGGCTAGGTTGCTTTGTTTCTTGAGGCTTTTGCTAGGTAGGCCCTAAAGATCCATCATTTCTAATGTCGTACCAAAGGACATGTCAATGCAATGTAGGTCTAATGTCTCAACGTATTCTTCCCCGATTCGAGGCCCCAAGCAAAGCTGTCACCTCAGTGGTGAGCGTCGAGTGACAACACCTAGGCCATTCGAACCTTTTGAGTTACTCTACAGACTCTTGGCAATCCTCCTCTTCCTCAACTAAGCTTAGATAATCATGATTCATCGTGATATTGAGCTACTTCTCTGTAACGGAGGTCATCATGTCAGGGTTGGTGTACTGTAATGTGAGCATGCTTCTATTTGTTATGAAGCAAGATGATGAAGTGGCCAAGTTAAACACTGGCAAACCATGAGAGCTCCTCTCCTGCTCTTGCAGAAACAGCAGCTCAAAGACGACACAACACACACACACACACACACACACGCGCGCTCCTCCTCCTCCTGCAGAAACAAGCTGTGCACTGCAGCTCATAGAGACTACAAGATCAGATGCACCAATCATATTAATGCGGGGGGGGGGGGGGGGGGGGGGGGATTTCCTCCTGTCTTCTCAAAGGGGAAGAGAGAGTTCCTTTCAAAATACACACGGCAGCAGCTCAGTGCGTGACAACCTGCCAGGCATATCCTGTTCCTGTTTCCTTAAGTCCAGCGGTTTGGCTGGTGTTATGTGGACGAGTTGTTGCGTTTCTTATTAAGCGGGTGATCGTTTTCTGTTATGCTTGGGGTCATGTTGCACGTGTGTATATTTTCTGGACTAACTTCCAAGACTGTAGAACTGCGTCATTTAGCGATACTGCACAGAGGACTGTTTTTCAGTCTGCTGACAACACAAATCAGCACCTGCTTTGGACCTGTGCCTGACAGTTCTTTCTAAGGCGTGCCAACCAGTCAAGGGCATAGCTGTCTATATTTGGCCGTCTCTATAGACTAATTTACTGCAGTGAACCGCCACTGTTCTGACAAATTTATTTTTTATTTTTTATAGGACTTCACTCTAAATAGACATAGACAGGTTGAGATCTGGCCACTGTGAGATCTGAGCACTTGGCAACTGTTAGCTAGCCTATGTCCTGGATAAATAGTATAAGATATAAGTATTGGCTAAGTTAGTCTCAATGCCTAGAGAGGGAAAACATAAAATCAGGAGGGTCTAGTCCTCTGAAACACACAGCATTTAACAAACAATGACTGGACTGCAGTGATCTTTAGACATCATTTCATTTCTCCCAGTGACAGAGGTCGGGGGATGGGCGTACTGGGCGAGGGAAAAGGGCTGAAACCATGTTCTGGCCAAGCCCACCCTGTAATTTGTATTGGCCTGCGACTGGTCTGGCAGCTGTGTTCTGATTCTCTTTGTTGGCCTGATTGCTGGAGGGAGGGAGGGGGAGAGAGAGAAAGAGAGAGAGAGACAAAGAAGATTTACAAAGAGCATCACAGCCTGACGTGTACCTGAACCACAGACCTTCTTACGCACTGTCAACCCACTGCAATCCGTCTACCTTAGGGCTCGAACAAAGAGGTACAGGGAAAGACATGCTAAATGCGAATAGGCTCACTCAGTTACTAAAGAGGAGGGCCCAGGGCCCCATTTATCGGCTTGTTGGAGAGGTACTAAGAAAGGAGGCAATTATCCAAAAAGCAGATGGGAGGGAGAGAGGAGACCAAATTGGTGATATGATTGTTGATCTGAAATGCCAGAGGGGCAGATGGACGCTCATGTTAATCCTCTGTTGAGCGTCTCACAGGCGTTTACACCTAATCTTCGTCCCGCACCACCCGAGCGTTGAGACAAGACGTGTTAACCGATGTCTCTATTTGTCTAGGACATAGCTTAAAAAGTGGTCAAATCTCAAGAGTATCACCTAAAAACTCATCAGTACCATGTCATCACCTCTGTGGATTGTCTTTGTTTAACACTTAAAAAGGTGCAATATGCAGAAATCGCTCTGCCATGTCCTGGTTGCTAAAATTCGAAAAAGTTTGCCCGATTTCATTTTATGTGACATAATTCAAAAGGCACTCGCACGTCTGAGCCATCTTTTTTGCAGCTGCACGGTAACAGTTGAATAAAATGAGAAAAAAGAAGAAACCCTCACACTGCTATTGCTAGTATCACTGCTTTTTTTTCTCAGTTTATGTGACCAAAAAGATTCTGATTTATTGTACAATCTAAAATATTGTATTTTCAGCTGGCGTACAAAATCAAAAGTAAGACGCAAAAATGAAACTTAAGAACAGGAAGCATAGAAATAGTGCATATCGAACAGATCTACTGCTTCTTAGACTTGCTTTCAATGAGAAATGCTGATCTATAACTTGAATTTGGTCACGTTGCCCAAAAAGTTACATATTGCAGTTTTAAAAAGCGGGAGTGGGAGGAATAAAATGGCAGAAGAGGCTGAGTTGATTTGGAGCTCTGTCAGCCTGGAGAGCTACTCGCTGAATCAGACTTCTCTCTAACACACACACACCCCTATATATCAGCAGACAGCCAGGAGAGGGGGGGCTAGAGCAGCACTGCACTCAGAGAGAGTCCAAAGGAAGCCTCTCTCTCTCTCTTTCTCTCTCCTCTTTAATATTCATCAGCAGCCGCCGCAGCAAGCAGAGAGAAGGAGAGAGAGGGGGGAAGTCTGAGGGAGAGAGAGAGAAGGGAGAAAGAGAGGGAGGCGGGTCACTCCAAACACCAACGCATCAGAGAGGACCCAGCCCTTACCCCACTGCCTTGCTGTAAGAAAGGAATGAGAAAGCTAGAGGGAGAAAGTATTAGAGCAGCAGATAGAACACAGCAAGGACAAAGTGCGCAGCGTGGGATTTAGCCTAGCTCAACGATGGAGAGAAGAGAACAGGGAGAGAAGGAAAGCAGACGACACAGAGGGAGGGACAGCGTCTGAGGGAGGAGGAGGAGGAGGGGCGGTAAAGGGCGAGGGGAGAGAGAAAAAGATGGCGAGGGAATGGGAGTGACAGAAAAGACGACACAGAGATTGACACTGACAGGGAGGAGAGAGAGACTGCTGGAGAGGGAAGGGACATGGGGAAGGAGACTGTTGTTGGGAGAAGGAAAGGGAAAAGAGAGAGGAGAGATTAAAAGGAGAGAGGGAAAGAGAAAGGAGAGCGAAAGAGGAGAGCGAAAGAGAGAGAGGGTGGGGGGAGAGGCGAAAGGGATGGAAGGATAAGGCAGGCGCGCCTGCAAAGCCTCTGGTCCTTGCAGAAAGAAAGCTGGCGCATGCTCATACAGGGGGGACACACGCCCAGCCCAGTGCAGCGGCATGATACAGCAGAATCCAACGGAGAAGAAATGGAGGAACTCTCCTCAGTCTTCTAATACTCAGCCTCATTCTAGCCTACATCCCCAATGTCAGATGGCAGATACAATGGTAAAATAGAGACATCTTAAAGATTAAATAGAGACATTTCTCCTCTGGTATCGTTTCCAATATATATATAAAAAAATCTGAATAGCCTAGACGTTCTCCTCTCAGATTAGGCTTGACGCAGTCTTCAGTTTTCCACTTGGAATCGGTTTCAGAATACCATGTATATCCATGTGAAATTAGGCTAGAGGCAAGTACGTGGGTGATTTGAGCATAACACATGTCGTATATCAGAATATTTTTCTGTTTCTGGGGGGGGGGGGGGGGGTCCATATGAGATGATCTTAATGACCCGATTGGGGTTTCATTAAGCTTAAGCCCCTTTCAAAACAAACAGTTCTCTCCCTTTACGTAACCCCAACCCACTAAACTCTTCCAAGACTATTGTTGAACCCGATTAGCGAATACTGCATGAACTGCTGCCACAGGCAGCTCTTGAAATAAGCGACTCCAGGCCGGACTGCGTTGAAAGTAGAGTCCTTTCCACTTCCTCAACACTCACTTTCTCCTCTGCGTGACAACGGGGTCAAGCAGAACGTGTCGACTAAGGGAAGTCCACCTGACTGTTGTGTAACTGTATGGCGAGGTGTCATCCGATGTCTGCAGCCGGACCACGGGACACAGACAGACAGAATTTTAAAGAGGAAACGGGAGAGAGGGGAAAACGGTTGTAGTCTGCACCCCGGAGTGTTCGTTACCCATCCATGCAGATCCACATAGTGTCTCAAATGGGACCCTATATAGTGCACTACTTTTGACCAGGGCCCAAAGTAGTGCCTATAGGGAATATGGTGCCATTTGGGGCGCACAGAAGGACAAGGAACGTTTTGACAAAAACAGCTGGTTCAGTCTAATCCCGACGAGAAAGACAGGAGAGTCAGAAGAACGGGTGGGAGCATCGCGTGGGACAGAGACGGAATTTCAGAGAGAAACAGGAAAACAAGCTGCTACAATATGGAACAGTGGGACGTTTCTTTCTGATGTGGTGAACTGGGGTTTCCTGCTTTCACTGTCCCAGAAAAGACCAGAAACAACATCCCAGAAAGGCTACAGCAATGCATCCACCTTGCCCTCTCCGGGGTCCTCCTTCCCGAGTGTCCGTTCTTAACATCGTCACTGTTGTGGCTCCAGCCAGGGCCGTCTGTACTGTCGCTGGGACTCAGCACTGGAAGACTGCCCCTCTTGGGATAGTTGAGAGGGTGAAGCTGCTAGGCTAAGGAAAAACGGACCGGTTACATGTAAAACAGGATTGTTCTGAAATTACCCCACAGTATTACACAATTTAGTTCACAAAAGCCTTGCAGGGATTTCTCCCCAAAGAAGAAACCAGAGCCTAATCTTCTCTGTAATTACAAGAAAGAAGGTCAAGTTCAAACAAGGTTTCTGGTGATCGGACCAAAATCCCCCCCAACCTTGGCTCTATTTTCAGATGCCTATTTGAAAATGTTGATGCCATTTGTGCAACTCTGGCAGGCATTATCCTGACTCCATGAGAAGCCGGTATTGTTTGGGGATAATGAGGATCATGAACCCAGACCCAACGGGGAAATACTGGGCAAAACTGGTTGAAATGACATCAAAGTGACATAATCTCAATCCATTTGGGCCTGTAATGGTAAAAGCTTTGATCCCTTATTGATGTCACTTGTTAAATCCACTTCAAAATCAGTGTAGATGAAGGGGACGAGACAGGTTAAAGAAGGATTTTTAAGCCTTGAGACATGGATTTTGCCCTCAGAACAGCCTCAATTTGTCAGGACATGGACTCTACAAGGTGTTGAAAGCGTTCCACAGGGATGCTGACCCATGTTGACTCCAATGCTTCTCACAGTTGTGTCAAGTTGGCTGGATGTCCTTTGGGTGGTGGACCATTCTTGAGACACACAGGAAACTGTTGAGCATTAAAAACCCAGCAGCGTTGCAGTTCTTGACACAAACCAGTGCGCCTGACACCTACTACCCTAACCCGTTCAAAGGCACTTAAATATTTTGTCTAGCCCATTCACCCTCTGAATGGTACACATACACAATCCATGCCTCAATTGTCAAGGCTTAAAAAAATCCTTCTTTAACCTGTCTCCTCCCCTTCATCTACACTGATTGAAGTGGATTTAACAAGTGACATTAATAATAGCTTTCACCTGGTCAGTCCGTCATGGAACGAGCAGCTGTCCTTAATGTTTTGTACACTCAGTGTATATGCCTAGAATGATGCTTTGTTAATGTCAGTATTGCCTTGTACCTTAAGCCTTATGCCTTGGATGTGAAGCCATTCATTTTACAGAGTTATTAAAAAAATACTTGCTTTGATATTCGCTCCTCCTGACTAGTCCTTGATCTTAGTCAGCTAAACACATAATACTTGACTGCACATGGTTTAACTTTATTTGATGGAGTCAGATAAACATTTTAATAGGCTAATTGCTTGGTCTTATTATGAGTCGCATGTGAGGTATATATAATATGCATATATCAAATATTACCCCACTACAACCCTGTAAGCAGTCCATGGAACATACTGTAGATGCGAAAAATGCTAATATCTGTACCATGACTTGAATGGGACTTGTGCCACATATGCTAAAAACGTTAGCATTTGGAAACAGTGCTCAGGAAACTAAACCAAAGCATGGATTTGCTGTTATATCTTGGCCACAGACTGCTTACAGGGTAAGGAAACCAATGTGTAATTTTTGGTGGAACCCCTCCCCCCCCTTAATTTAGGGCTAGGCAACAGACCTGCTGCGTAGGGTCAGTAGCTCTGAGTTCATGCGGTATTTTTAGGCCTAAAAATACCGCCTGAACTCAGAGCAACTTACCCTACAGAGTGCCCACCATCCGTCACAATACTAATTTAGTCACAGTATTATTTTCAATAATTCAGGAGGGGACGATGACATGCAAACCCAAAAGTAGGCTAGGTCTTGCATCTTCAACAAGGGACACTGTCATAATCTGTGAGCTCTTGTGTTCTTCACTGTGGTGACAGAAGCCAAAGACTGTATTTATTTATGAGCAGTGCTGTGAGGAGAGGACATTCCAGTCATGCTGATCCCGTCCCCATCAGCTGACTGACTGACATGGTTTCTCAACATTCCTCCCTGTTACTAGGCCTGGCTCTATACACTCCCTCAGGTCAAGGGGTCAGTGAGAAGACATTGTTGTCAGTCATCACCGATGTCCTCTAGGACACACCCCCCCGTTCACTTCAGATCTCCAGCGGTTCAGTCAGGGCATGCGGGCCCCAACGTTGACTTCACTACAAACACTCTCGGATGCCAGGAACAAGCTAAACGAAGTAGATCCTGGTAGTGTGAGCAACGCAAGTGGGAAAGCTTCCAAAGATATCTTCCAATGCACTCAAGTGTTGAAAGTACAAATGCCGTAGTTTATTCTGGCTTGGCTAGGCTATTTCATGGCAAGATTAAAAAGACGCACCATCCTCTGATGCCACAGTGAGGGTAAAGCAGCGCTCTTCTTCCCAGTGTTCAGGTCAGTGAAGTGCACCAGTCCCTCCTGCACCAAAGCACCCCAACAACATGATGCTGCCACCCCCATGCTTCATGGTTGGGATGGTGTTCTTCAGCTTGCAAGCTTCCCCCTTTTTCCTCCAAACATAACGATGATCATTATAGCCAAACAGTTCTATTTTTGTTTCATCAGACCAGAGGACATTTCTCCAAAAAGTAAGATCTTTGTCCCAATGTGCAGTTGCAAACCGTAGTCTGTTTTTTTTATGGCGGTTTTGGAGCAGTGGCTTCTTCCTTGCTGAGCGGCCTTTCAGGTTGTCGATATAGGACTCGTTTTTACTGTGGATATACCATTGAAGTCGGAAGTTTACATACACCTTAGCCAAATACATTTAAAATCCGTTTTTCCTGGTAAAAAATTCCCTGTCTTAGGTCAGTTAGGATCACCACTTTATTTTAAGAATGTGAAATGTCAGAAAAATAGTAGAGAGAATGATTTATTTCAGCTTTTATTTCTGTCATTACATTCCCAGTGGGTCAGAAGTTTACATACACTCAATTAGTATTTGGTAGCATTGCCTTTAAATTGTTTAACTTGGGTCAAAAGTTTTGGGTAGCCTTCCACAAGCTTCCCACAATAAGTTGGGTGAATTTTGGCCCATTCCTTCTGACAGAGCTGGTGTAACTGAGTCAGGTTTGTAGGCCTCCTTGCTCGCACACACTTTTTCAGTTCTGCCCACAAAATATCTATAGGATTGAGGTCAGGGCTTTGTCATGGCCACTCCCAATATCTTGACTTTGTTTTCCATAAGCCATTTTGCCACAACTTTGGAAGTATACTTGGTTGTCATTGTCCATTTGGAAGACCCATTTGCGACCAAGCTTTAACTTCTGACTGATGTCTTGAGATGTTGCTTCAACATATCCACACAATTTTCTTCCCTCATGATGCCATCTATTTTGTGAAGTGCACCAGTCGCTCCTGCAGCAAAGCACCCCCACAACATGATACTGCCACCCCCGTGCTTCATGGTTGGGACGGTGTCCTTTTACCTCCAAACATAACGATGGTCATTATGGCCAAACAGTTCTATTTTTGTTCATCAGTCCAGAGAACATTTCTCCTAAAAGTACGATCTTTGTCCCCATGTGCAGTTGCAAACCGTAGTCTGGCTTTTTTATGGCGGTTTTGGAGCAGTGGCTTCTTCCTTGCTGAGCAGCCTTTCAGATTATGTCGATATAGGACTCGTTTTACTGTGGATATAGATACGTTTGTACCTGTTTCCTCCAGCATCTTCACAAGGTCCTTTGCTGACAATTTTTTTCTGAGGTCTTGGCTGATTTCTTTTGATTTTCCCATGATGTCAAGCAAAGAGGCACTGAGTTTGAAGGTAGGCCTTGAAATACATCCAAAGGTACACCTCCAATTGACTCAAATGATATCAATTAGCCTATCAGACGCTTCTAAAGCCATGACATAATTTTCAGGAATTTTCCAAGCTGTTTAAAAGGCACAGTCAACTCAATTCCCACTGGAATTGCGATACAGTGAATTACACTTAGTGACTGCAACCTAAGTGTATGTAAACTTCCGACTTCAACTGTAAATAAACGGATGGCTCCAGCGAGTCCATTGATATTCATAGACTCAAAGTGAACCGTCTATTTCAAGGTAGTCATCACCCCCGTCACCAAAATATAGCAGCCAAGATGCCCTGGACACACTCTACTGTTAGGTGTAGGACACCCTCACAATGCAAGAGTCTCTAACCACTCCCCAGCGGGCAAAGCTGGTTGCAACTGCGGCATTATAAAGTCACTGTAATGATACCATTGTAGCCGGTTTTGGCCGCTGGGTCTGAATCTTCTACTCAGCATGTTGACTAATAAACACACAGTGACATGTCTGCACATTTAAGCCCAGGCTAAATCATAATGAGTTGGCCGGTCTGCGACAGGTGTAGAGCCTGCTACAGGTAGATAGATCACTTATAGAACAAGATCACTTATAGAACAAGCAGCCTCTCCGTTACACAGTCAACATGTCTCTGGGTCTTGGGCTGGTAAGAAACACTGTTACCGTGCTGCAAACAGAGCAGGGCTGCATGATGTTGTCAATACATCCGACTTAAGGCTGAGAGTAAACATGAATCAGCTTGAGGTTTTGGCTAGTGGGTTATGGGGATGTGCGCGTGTGCGCGTGTGCGATCTGTAGGCGTTCGTCTTTACTGACAGAGGGTCACCCACTCCATGAGTCCTGCCCACCCGCTCCACTCACAGTTGGCTGCCTCAGTCAGTGGACATGACCTAGTTTCCACAGTCGGTCCCCGCTATTAGGAATGGATGGGATAAAGGCAGGACTTCACCACGTCACCGCGCTCCCTCTCCCTTTTGTCCCCCTCTCCGTCTCTAGCGGCATCCATGTGGACCACGAACATTGGTCTCATACTACAGACGTGTCGGTGGAAGCAGGGAAAGCACCGGTTGCCTCAGAGGCCTGACCAGGGCAGAGCAGGCTATCTATAGGCAGCTCTCTACAGCGCATTGCTCTGTGGAGAGAGATGAGCGAGAAAGAGAGAGAGAGGGAAGGGGGGGAGTAAAAGAGAGATAGTGAAAGAGAACGAGAGAGAGAGAGAGAGAGGGAGAGCTGGTGGTGCCGGCTTCCTCAGGAAACCTCAGTATCTGTTGGAAACAGATGTCAAAGATGCTCTCCGAGCGCCAGTGCAAATGGTGCTCATGCGTGCAGCATTAGGCTACCACTCCTCTTGAGCTTGAGAACCAGCCAGTCAAGGTTAAAAACAAAAAAAGTACACGAGAAACATGGACCGTGTTCCTGCCCAGGGTTGGCCCGGCGCTGAATCAGGACCCATGGGTGTGTTAGGTCCTACTGTTAAGATGTTATTCTCCTCAATACACAAATATGATGAGTGATGGTGGAGAATGAATACCGTCGAGTAACATTAGGCCTACTTCAGGATTTTTCACCCAAAACAACTAAGAGGAAATAGGCTAGGCAGCTTAACATCCTTCCAGGCAGAGTCTAACCACCACTCAAAGAATCAGCATGACAACGAGCCCAAGATAATCCCAGATTAGTAGAGAGCCAGCTAAACCAAAGGAAGCTCACCTGGGCTCTGTCCGTCTCCGCAGTGCTGTGGCTCAGTGACCTTGCTACCTGCACCACCCTTACACCACAGCACACGGCAGTACAGTGGAGGCTGCTGAGGGGAGGACGGCTCATAATAATGGCTGGAATGGAGCGAATGGAAGGTGGTTGACACCATTCCACTGATTCCCGCAGCAGTCATTACAACGAGCCCGTCCTCCCAAATGAAGGTGCCACCAACCTCCTGTGCAACAGTAGAGTGTGCGTGTCCTTGAGATCTGACAGAGAGCCAGGACCAGACCTAGGATCTGTTCTGGAGATCTCCTACCTGCATGAGGTATAAGGGAATTCTGGACGGAGCAGTTCATTAATTAGGCTAAAGGTATCCTCAAGTATTTCAGTCAATATCATTGATAGGTTTTTGTATTCCACATTAAATGCAGGCTAAAATGTAGGTAGCCTATTCCTTCTCAAACGTTAGGTGAATCCAATGACTGCATAAATAAGGGTGGACCTGCTTTTCCAGTTTGCTTATAGCTAGCAACGTTAAAGTAATTCTGCATTTATATGCTAAGATGTCAGAGGCTCATGGCGCAGGGAATCAGTGAGAGTGGCCCTCAAAGAATGTCTGGCATTTGCGTGTATCCTGTACTGCAAATGTCCCTGAGGAAAAATAGCAGCAGCGTGGGATACTAATTCCTATACATCTGTACATCTTATAACAGAGTGCAAGAGAGAGAGCAAGGACGCAGACCGCTTTATCGTGCACTCAAATGCAACCAACAGAGATGAAGCTAGTAAGAGTTGTCAACCATGACATACTTTGGTCATCCAATGTCCTTTAAGAATAATGGACTGGCGTGTTTGAGATTGATGAGGTTTATTTCACGGGTGCGAACGATCATGTTAAGTTAACAAGTCATGTCCTGTTCATCTGGCCAGCTGTTGAGTGTGAGAGACATCTGCTGGCATGGACCGCTGATGACCGCACAGAGGCATGTGTACAGCTGCAGGCAGACAGACAGCGATCCCAAATGGCGCCCTATTCCCTACAGCTGGGTCTCAGCAGCAACTTACACTAGGCTACGCTAATGCACTCAGCATGGGTCTCCAAGACAACTCTTTTGACTCATAGTGAACCCTGAAGTGCAGAAAGTAAAGAGTGCTTTGGCTAAATATTGGACCAATGGCAATTAGTGTTGGCTAGGATCTCTTTTCCGTCATCCAATCACAATGAGGCACTCTAGTTTTGTGCATCTTGTTTATAAAAAGAGTTAGGTGACCGCCAATTTAGTTTAGTCTTTAACTTAACATGAAAATGAATCCTAAAAGCACTGTCACTGAATTATGGTCCCTGCCTCCAATCCCATTCAGTGAGGTCAAAACGGATGAGTGCAGATGTAAATTCCCTGCAGAGAACACAGAACAACAAATTACCGCCATAAATTAGGGGCATAATTGAATCATAGTATGTTGTATGAATATCATACTACACTGCATTAGCATGTAGCCCTCAGACCAGCTCATCCAATTAGGCTTTAGACATGTTTCACAGAGCTCCCTAATTGGGCGGTCCAATCAAATTATGCATGGAAATATGAAAACTAAACGTTTGTCAGACAGCAGAGGGACATTTGTCAGCCAACAAAACCTTAAAATGATGGCTGGGAATAAACCATTTTCCTAATTTTCTTAAGTTAGGCTATATCCCAATACTAATGAGCATATAATACAATGATAATGGAAATTAGGTCTAGTTCTCGAAGAGCTCCTCAAACAAGTCATTTCTACAGATGTCCAACGTATAAGTTCAGGGAAGTACAATTCTTACAGCATTCTCCGGGATACATTTAACAAGATGGGCGTGGAGGAGGAATTGGATAGGAGAGAGATGGAGATAAGCCTTTGTCCCTCGATATTCCTTTGCAATAGACTTTGTCTATGATTTCGACCTCGAGCAAAAACAGTCGAGGGTTCATGGAGAGTGTTGGATTCATCTAACAAATGTACAGACCTACCGGCAAGTAGCGAAACAATGCATGCTCGTCTCTCACTGCAACTCACAGCACAAGAGCTATGACAAATTGCAGAGGGCAGAGCGAGAAAGAGGTGTGTCCGCCACAGAAAAAGCACCGACAAACCGCATTTTATGGCCCAATTTGGCAAGAATAGACCTCAATATGAAAATTACAAGGGTGCTGAATCATTTCGAAATAGTATGAACAACAGTTAATCGATTGTACCGTGAATCGATGTGTTTTAGACAAAGCGCCACATGGCAAGGGCTCGCGGAATTCATCTCCTCACAAATCAGATTAGACTTTGAGCCAAGATGAAGAGGTCTACATTTTCTAACAAAATGGCTTTAAAAAGAACACCCGGCCTACTACTTGATTACAAAGTTGTAATAGCAGTACTTGACATCGCATGCATCCCTGGAAAGGGAGGTGCTGCAAGACCAAACCATTACAAAGCATTCCTGAAATAGTAATAATTAACAGTTAGCGAATTAGGTCATAAGCAGGTGAAATAACATTCGTTGGACAGTCTACTTTTGGCTGTCTATAGTGGACAACAAGTAACCACAGTCAGGCAAGCCACTGACAATAAGTGGCCTGATGGTAAAGTGTAGCCACCAGCCAACATCAGCACCATTGTCCGCGGAAAGCACCGCTGCGAAAATCCAATTTCATAGGATCCAGATGCACAGAAATCTAACTGACACACACGTGCTGATGTGGCTATAAAACGTTTGCTACGTTTGGATCAAAGCAGAAATGCTATAATCAAGCAAAAACCTATCCTGTAAGGAACACTGTGTGATTTCTTCTTTCAGTTCTCAAGCAAGACACGCTACCCAAAGTAAAGACAGGCCTCAAGTAGGCAAAAGAAAAGAAGGACACTACTATCTTAAAATCGTAGCTAAAATCTGTGGCCATAATGATTGGCTAGTTAGATAGTTAACGCTAAGCTAATTAGTTTGACAGCAAGCTAGCTCATTTGTAGCTTGCTAACTAAATGACAACCCTTGGCTACATTCATTAGCTAGCTTAGCCTCAGTTTACACATCATGACAGCTGTCACATCGCAATAATTAAGTTAAAAGTCAAAATATATAACAAACTACAAAGTGCATGTTTATGGACAAATCCATTTAGCTACTTTTGATCCAATTGTCCACATGGCTTGTTTGGGGCTCGTACCTGTTGTGATGAAGCAGCTAGCGAAAGCAAGACAGTACCCAGGCCCAACTTCTCCTCACACCCCAGACCTAAGCAACGGAAAGAAAGATTCGCTCGGTGCCACAAAGCTAAATGACAAGCATGAATGGCGCTTTTGTTTTGCCCCGAAAAAAACCCCCGGAAACTGCTCGAATTCTTAATCAATCGAAGACACCTAGGAGAAATGTCTTGCAGAATGTACTTAGGTTTGCTATAAATAGATAAGGCGTCTTTCTCTCTTTACCTGTGTGGCAGACAGTTATTGTCTCTCCAGCTGCAGTCACTCAGTGGACACCCGACAGAGAAGAGTAGTTGTCGCTAGGCGGCCTGAAGGGGAGGAGGGCGCCAGAGTACAGACAGAGACTGTTCTCAAATTCCTTCCTGAGCGTTCTGCACTAGAATGCTTGAAATGAAAGAGGTTTGTGTGTAGGCCTACACTGATCTCAGAGGAGGCTGGTAGGAGGACCTATAGGAGGACGGGCTCATTGTTATGGCTCGAATGGAATTCATGGAACGGAGTCAAACATGTGGTTTTCATATGTTTGATGTGTTTGACACCTTTCCATTTATTCAATTCCAGCCATTACAACGAGCCCGTCCTCCTATAGCTCCTTCCACCAGCCTCCTCTGTCTGATATGTTGATAAAATTGTGTTAGATGATGATATTAAAACTAGTTTAGCTGATATGAACAAATTGCAGGGCTTCTACAATGCTAACCCAAACGAATGACACAATGGGAGACCTACCTTGTTAAGTAGCCTTCTGCCCTATGTAATAGGTGACAGACGCAATTTTTACCAATTACATTTTGTTATTTTCTCACATTAAAATAATGTCTCATCTAATCTAATATATTTGAATTTCCATTCCTCTAGGCCTGGCTTAATGTCAATTTATCGATGATTATGTAAAAATTACTGGAAAACCTGCTTAGAGGGAGTGGCAATACCCCTCTTCCCCTAAAACCTGGGGGTGGGGTATATCAAGGGAAGCATTATGCTTGCCACAGTTAGTGACCTCTAAACATCTATAGGTCTGGCCTTCTGCTCTGGCAGACTGACTGATCTAACACTCCTCCATACTAAACCAACCATAGATGGCAGTAATTGGTTACAATTGTGTAATTACGTGTAACTAGACTACACATACACTTACAGTGAATGGAATATCATTTGTTTCCTTATGTAACCAATGGAATAGTCCCCAAAGTGCAAATTCCAAGCTAAATCAAGCACACTTCAAGTGTATTATATAAAAGTACTTGGCATATTTCACCCTAGGTCTTGTATATTGAGCCACCTAGAAACACATACTGATATTTTGCAAAGCAATGGTTTGCATGTGTAATACATGTTGCATACAGAGTGTTGCCAGAAAGCATTGCATTGTGTCATACATTTTGTTAAGGAAGTCTTAACCACAAGGCAGGGTTGAGGTTAGCCCCTGGAGTTGCTTAGCAACCAGACCACTTGAGAATAAGCATGCATTTTTTTTCCTCCAGTTAGGGACAAAGGAGGGAGAGGGGGAGAAAGAGGCAGATGGTACATGTCTGAAATTACTATGGTGTATTTGGTCTGCATTTTATTTCAGGTGATTTGAAATTATTCCTCTCTTACATTGTAAACAATATCTAACAATTGGTCTTAACATACCTTGAAATAAATATTCATATTTTACTACTGATTAAGGTCGTTCAAAGCCAAAATAAAATAAGATAAATCCCATCTGCAGTTCTGTGGTTTGAAATTGTTCTGTCTATTCCATATTGACACTCACTACAGCTTTGCATAATAGTGTGTAGGCTATGGTATGGCACTGTTCATTTAATTGCAATATTTAATTGCCATATTAGTGTAAGTAAGTAAGTAGCCTTGCATGAGCCTTGGCTGTTTCTATAGCATGAGGCAGCTTAATGTACACATACACCCCTTGGACAGGACACTAGTCTATCACAGGGCCAATATACTGTACGTGTGAGAAGACAGAATATGTCTTTCTGTTCTAGTCTGGTTTTAGGCATGTGAGGCAGATTTATGTTAGATTTCATCTAAAGGCAGTCAAGAAGGAACAGAGATGGGAACAGGAATCAAGATGGCGCCGACAAAGATGGTCGCCTCGCTTCGAGTCCTTAGGAAACTATGCAGTATTTCGTTTTTTTATGTATTATTTCTTACATTGTTAGTCCAGAAAATCTTAAGTGTTATTACATACAGTCGGGAAGAACTATTGGATATAAGAGCGACGTCAACTTACCAACATTACGACAAGGAATACGACTTGCCCGAAACGGATCCTTTGTTCAGACCACCACCCAGGACAGTGGATCTAATCCCAGAAGCCGACCCAAAACAACGTCGCCGCAGAAGAGGCAGACGGAGCGGCCTCCTGGTCAGGCTCTATAGACGTGCACACCGCCCACCGCTTCCGAGTATACTACTCGCCAATGTCCAGTCTCTTGACAACAAGGTAGACGGAATTAGAGCATGGCCTTCCAGAGAGACATCAGAGATTGTAACATTCTCTTTTTCACGGAAACATGGCTCTCTCGGAATACGTTGTCGGAGTCGGTTCAGCCACCGGACTTCTTCATGCGTCGTTCCGACAGAGATAAACACCTCCCTTGGAAGAAGAAGGGCGGGGGTGTATTCTTCATGATTAACCACTCATGGTGTAATCATAACAACATACAGGAACTCAAGTCCTTCTGCTCACCCGACTTAGAATTCCTTACAATCAAATGCCAGCCATATTATCTCCCAAGAGAATTCTCATCAGTTATCGTTATAACTGTGTATATACCCCCTCAAGCAGACACCACGACGGCCCTCAAGGAACTTCACTGGACTCATATATCCATGACCATATATCCTGAGGCTGCATTTATTGTAGCTGGGGATCTTAACAAAGCAAATTTGAGAACAAGGCTACCTAAATTATATCAGCATATTGATTGCAGCACTCGTGAAGGCAATGCACTCGATCACTGCAACTCTAACTTCCGGGATGCATACAAGGCCCTCCCTCGACAAATCCGACCACGACTCTATCTTCTCCTACTGTCTTATAGGCGGAAACTCAAACAGGATGTACTTGTGACTAGAACCATTCAATGCTGGTCTGACCAATCGGAATCCATGTTTCAAGATTGTTTTGATCACACGGACTGGGAAATGTTCACGGGCAGCCTCAGAGAATAAGATCGATCTATATGCTGGCTCTGTGAGTGAGTTTATAAGGAAGTGCATTGGATATGTTGTACCCATTGTGACTATTAAGACCTACCCTAACCAGAAACCGTGGATGGATGGCGGCATTTGCGCAAAACTGAAAGCGCGATCCACCGCATTTAACCATGGAAAGAGGACCGGGAACATGGCCGAATATAAACAGTGTAGATATTCCCTCCGCAAGGCAATCAAACAAGCGAAATGTCAGTATAGGGACCAAGTGGAGTCGCAATTCAACGGCTCAGTCACGTATGTGGCAGGGACTACAGGAAATCACGGACTACAAAAAGAAAACCAGCCACGTCACGAACACCGACGTCTCGCTTCCAGACAAACTAAACACCTTCTTTGAACTAAATGACTACTGCCCCGTAGCACTCACTTCTGTCATCATGAAGTGCTTTGAGAGACTAGTCAAGGATCATATCACCTCCACCTTACATGCCACCCTAGACCCACTTCAGTTTGCATACTGACCGAACAGGTCTACAGACGATGCAATCGCCATCACACTGCACACTGCCCTATCCCATCTGGACAAGAGGAATACCTATGTAAGAAGGCTGTTCATTGACTGCAGCTCAGCATTCTACACCAAGCTCATCATTAAGCTGGAGCCCCTGGGTCTCAACCCTGCCCTGTGCAATTGGGTTCTGGACTTTCTGATGGGCCGCCCCCAGGTGGTGAAGGTAGGAAACAACATCTCCAGTTCGCTTCCCTCAACACTGGGGCCCCACAAGGGTGCGTGCTCAACCCCCTCTTGTACTCCCTGTTCACCCATGACTGCGTGGACATGCACGCCTCCAACTCAATCATCAAGTTTGCAGATGACACAACAGTAGTGGGCTTGATTACCAACATCGACGAGACAGTCTACAGGGAGGAGGTGAGGGCTTTCGGAGTGTGGTGTCAGGAAAACAACCTCTCACTCAACGTCAACAAAACAAAGGAGATGATCGTGGACTTCAGGAACCAGCAGAGGGAGCACCCCCATATCCACATCGAAGGGACAGTAGTGGTGAAGGTGGAAAGTTTTAAGTTCCTCGGTGTACACATCCCAGACAAACTGAAATGGTCCAACCACACAAACAGTATGGTCAGGAAGGCGCAACAGCGCCTCTTCAACCTCAACAGGCTGAAGAAATGTTGCTTGTCACCTAAAACCCTGACAAACTTTTACAGATGCACAATCGAGTGCATCCTGTCGGGCTGTATCACTGCCGGGTACGGCAACTGCACCACCCTCAACCGCAAGGCTCTCCAGAGGCTGGTGCGGTCTGCACAACACATCACCGGGGGCAAACTACTTGCCCCCCAGGACACCTACAGCACCCAATGTCACAGGAAGGCCAAAAAGATCATCAAGGACAACAACCACCCAAGCCACTCCCTGTTCACCCCGCTACCATCCAGAAGGAGAGGTCAGTACAGGTACATCAAAGCTGGGACCGAGAGACTGAAAAACAGCTTCTATCTCAAGGGCATCAGACTGCTAAACACCAATCACTAACTTAGATAGGCTGCTGCCTACATAGAGACTCATATCACTGGCCACTTTAATAAATGGATCACGAGTCACTTTAAACATTGCCACTTTAATAATGTTACATATCTTACTTTACTCATCTCATATGTACGTATATACTGTACCTTATACCATCTATTGCACCTTGCCTATGCCTTTCGTCCATCACTCATCCATATATTTATATGTACATATTTTTATTCCATCCCTTTAGTGTTGTGTGTATTAGGTAGTTGTTGGGGAATTGTTAGATTACTTGTTAGATATTACTGCACTGTCAGAACTAGAAGCACAAGCATTTCGCTACACTCGCATTAACATCTGCTAACCATGTGTATGGCACCAATACAATTAGATTTGATTTGATTTGAGAAAAAGCTCCTTGATTTCTTAGCCACAAGGTGGCATCCTTTCTCTGGACAACCTCCCCCAGCACAGACTTACACTGAGTGTACCAAACATTATGCTTTTTCCATGACATTGTCTGACCAGGTGACTCCAGGTGAAATCTATAATCCCTCCTTGATGTCACTTGTTAAATCCACTTCAGTCAGTGTAGATGAAGGGGAGGAGACAGGTTAAAGAATGATTTTTAAGCCTTGAGACAATTGAGACATGGGTTGTGAATGTGTGCCATTCAGAGGGTGAATGGGCAAGGCAACAGATTTAAGTGCCATTGAACAGGGTATGGTAGTAGGTGCCAGGCGCACCGGTTTACACATGCTCAACCGTTTCCTGTGTGTATCAAGAATGGTCCAACACCCAAAGCACATCCAGCCAACTTGACACAACTGTGGGAAGCATTACAGTCAACATGGGCCAGCATCTCTGTGGAACGCTTTCGACACGTTCTAAAGTCCATGCCCCTACAAATTGTGGCTGTTCTGAGGGCAAAAGTGGGTGCAACTCAATATTAGGAAGGTGTTCCTAATGTTTGGCACACTCAGTGTACAGTCATAGACTCTGCTCTAAGGAGTTGGTACAAGCGTTCATGTCTCCCACGCTAAAACTTGTCTCTTTGTGAGGTCACAGCACTATGCACAACGTGGTGTAATGTACTGTAGTCAGCCTTTTTTTGTCAGTCATACACTAGTGTCGGCTACTTCCTTAGCGGTCTACATTTTGTGATACACATGCATGTATTCTGTATAATTTCTTTACGAGTGTAACCAATGCTCTTTAATGTACTGAACAACATACAGTACTAGAGTATTTGTATAAGTATTCTGTGTGTTTTAGCACAGTTACATGCATTGACGCATACTTACCGTAGTGTATTAGTGACACTCAATACAATGCACTAATGTTACTGCATTAAAGTCCTACTGGTCAGTGACTCAAACTCTTTACATCATTCCGTCATCTTTTCTGCTATAAAACAAAAAATCGGAGAGTGCTACACCAACTGACCAGCCATGTCTGGAAGGTGTCCATCTCCTTTCCGGCTGTTGGACTGTTTACAGGCCAAGGCTATTGTCCAGAGGATTATCTGGCATCCGATGTTAGACTTTTACAGGGAGGTTACCCTCCTACCCTCCCTCCAGACTTTGTGTTGTCATAGACCCCTCCCCTCCTCTCCCCTCCCTCTCTAGATTCCTCTTCCATACACTGGGTATGATCTTACTCACAAATACTCACACACTGTAACATATCATCTAACCCTACAAGTACAAAGAGAAAACAACAGCTGACGTGGATTAGCCGAAGTCATGTGTGAAAAAGGCAAAGAAGGGATGCCAACGTTTATGGTGTCTCGTCATGACCAACAGGTGATGGGTGGAGGGAGACAGACAGAGACAGGCCTATATGTTTTTTTTAATGAGAAAGTAGATCATGCAAACATATTTGTTGTTTAAGAAGAATGTGTGTGTGTATGTGTGTGTGCGTGTACATATTGGCGTAGAGGATGGGTGGGTTAGCTTTTATGATTCTGCATCTGCAGGGCTGGGCGTCCTCATACTTCAGTGTTAAGTCGGTCGGTACAACAGTCCATAAGCTCCAGCTTATGTCAACAGCAGCTGCACCCAATCGCTCTGGCATCGCTCACTAAATAGGGAGAGCTCTTAACAGTTGTCTCATCCTCTGTGTATAGGGTCAGATCCTCCTCTAACCTCCGAATCAGTCCATCTCACCAGCAAAGCTAGAGATTTTCCAATTACTGTTAATTTACCTTGTCTTACAGTAGCTACAGCATACAACTCTTCTGGTGCCAGTTCGCATGACCATTGAGGCAATAATAATTTTGGTTTATGGTTTCAGTGTTATGAATTGTGCTTAGGTTAAATTAGATCCCCGAACATATGATGCTAATACGTGGGCATTCTGATGTGACTGAATTGACATAGACACAAGGCCATGTTTCTATTTAGTGTTCTACCAGTAGAAAACAGTTACTTAGCAACATAATATGCTGTACATGCATGAATATACACATTTCACAACTTGCTCTCCCTCCCTCTAAATCCTCAACCCTCACAGATATGTAGTTAACAAACAGAAGCACAGTTGTCACTCACCTGGTTGGAACGTTATCACGTCATTGCTCCATTAGCGAGTCTAGATATGCGTACGTGACAGACGCAGGCTTTTGACATGTGAAACCTAAGAATGCACCAGAGACCCATTACGTAATGGATTTCAATGGGACCACCAAAGAAGGAGAGGATCTCCCCCACTTTAGGGAGTACACAGTGCTCCTATTTCAGATGAAGTGCACGCCATTTTGAACATAGTTACCAATCTCTCAATATTGTCACTTTGAAACAGTCACGCAACCACACCATGGATATACAGATGAACATTGCTTTTGGACCTAGATGTTTGACATTGAACATTTATTTCCATTGTCGAAACGTTGTGACACACACAGACAGACAGAATCGGTCACACACACTGAGGACAAAGATTTGAACGAAAGAGGAGAGGAACAAAAGAGAGATTCAGGTCAGCGACATCTTGAATTCTGCAACAGAGAGACACCTGTCATTTCACTTTCATTACAGCATCGGTTTGAACATACAGCATCAGTTTGATGCACGACTCAGGGTGCAGACAAAAAGGTAATGTACTTCACAGTTAAAATGCTGTACTCACTTGATCATTCACCCAGTCATGATGTGTTTCACAAAGGCTGAAATAGAGCGATAGAAACAGAGAACGTATTAACCATAGGTGGGAACCAGTAAGTTTCCTCAGCACACTGCATGAAGTAGTCACCTTGGTAGTTAATGCAGCCATTGCTGTCCTCTTGTCCTTCCATCACTACCTCGATCTCTTTCTCTGTCATCTTCTCTCCTGCCGGTGTAACGGAGGGGTGGGAGACATTTTCAAATGATGTTAAAGACTCCTCATAGACACAAACCTTACGGAAAAAACATGATTTTCACATTTGATCATAATGTGTTTCACATGTGATCTCACGTAATTACATGATATCACGTGATCTTATGTGAAGACAATGCGATAACGTGATAACATAAAACTAAACGTGAAAACATGATCTCATGTGAAATAAATGTGACAACATGAGAATGTTATCACATTTTCAACATGTGGTACCATGTTCAACATGTGGTTTCAACATGTGGTACCATTTTCAACATGTGGTTTCAACATGTGGTACCATTTTCAACATGTGGTTTCAACATGTGGTACCATTTTCAACATGTGGTTTCAACATGTGGTACCATTTTCAACATGTGGTTTCAACATGTGGTACCATGTTCAACATGTGGTTTCAACATGTGGTACCATTTTCAACATGTGGTTTCAACATGTGGTACCATTTTCAACATGCGGTACCATGAAACTACATGTAAAACTGCAAATTAGATTTTCAAATGTGAATGTTTTCAAATGTGAAAATCTCTAATGTGCAAATGTGTGTTAACATGTAAACTCTACATTTAATACATTCCTCCCCTGTGGCTCAGTTGGTAGAGCATGGTGTGTGCAACGCAAGGGTTGTGGGTTTGATTCCCACGGGGAGCCAGTGCAAAAAAATGCATGAAATGGAATGTATGCATTTACTACTGTAAGTTTCTCTGGATAAGAGTGTCTGCTAAATTACGTAAATGTGAACACATGGTTTCACATATGAACAACTGACCTCACATGTGCCTCTTTTGCTTTCACTTGTGAACATTTCAGCTCAACATGTGAAAACAGCTATTTCACATGTGAAACTGAAGATTTCACATGTTTTTTTGTAAGGGAAGTAATTAAATGGTGTAGGGGTCTTAAGGTAAGTGGTATGCTGTTCAGCCAAAGTAGTGTAAAAGTCTTTAACCAATGACAATCCTTTCACATGATTACTTTGTACTGACTTTTCAGTATGACCGCACCTGGGATTTGAACTCACAACTTCGGGATTTAGGTTACACTGATCTTTCTCCTGTGCCACAAAGTCTGTAACATGCTCAGAAGTGTAGCAATTTGATGTTTTTCTGTATAGTCTAATGTTGGTGCACCAAACTATTCTGTTTTAATGTTACTCCTCAATCACTATCATAAATATAATCGTTTTTCTTGAGTGTATTTAAAAAAAGCTGAGATTTACTTTGAAGACCAAAGCGTAGGAATACAGGTGAAATCGGTCATTGACACAGAAATGGTGGCATAGCAAGAAGATCTGAATGCCGTGAACCAAGAGTTTGTGAGTCCAAATCCTAGGTGAGGACATGTTGAATAATAATTACTGTATAAATTAACATACACGTTATAATAATGTATGCAAAAGTGTGCCAAATTTGTAAGTCGAAAACACTCCGACTGCGTGACTTTCCGGGGACACCCTAACGACAGATTTATGCTTGCAGGGGCATCACCAGTGAAATCTCATGTGAAGAATATTCACATGTGAACATTTTTATCCACATGTGAAAGCTTATGTGATCACGTGAAAATCACTTGAAATTTCACATGTGAAATAAAATGTCACATGTGAAATAATGTGGTTTTTCCATAACGGAAGCCAAACCCCAAACCAATCCTCTATTCAGATACCCTTAGGGGTTTCACATTAACTTCATAGAGCATACATTACACATCTATAATCACATCATAAACATGAGATCATAGCTACATAGAACATGCGCACTAACCAAGAGTTGCGAGTGCAAGACGCAGCTCGGCGCCCATGACGGTGCCGTTGCCCTCCTTGTCAAAGACACGCAGTCCTTCCACAAAGTCCTCAAAGGTACCCCGGTTCTTGGACTTGGAGATGTGCTGGAACATTAGTAGGAAGGTCTCGAAGCCGATCAGCTTGGTGTTCATGTCTATAGTGGCACGGTGAGCAAGGGAAGGAGTTACTTTCGATGAAACCAACCCAACCCATCAACATACAAGCCTCTACAGAGCTCAAGGTGAATAAAGAGATAACGGAAAGTAGAAGAAAGATGGCGACTTAAGCAATGGTGTGGCCATGCACATGTTCAAAGGCTGGAGTCATTGTCCAAAGGTAGATATGTCTACAAACTGTGATGCCGTCAGTTAAAATGTTGCTCCTGGTGGATACACTTGCGGAGCAAATTATTGATGTCTATGTCTGTGTGAACATGTAACCAGTGACCACTACTACTTTACAATGTCTATAGAATACTGGTGTGCCCACTGACCCTGTGGCTTGGGTGTCCCTAGGACTCTCATGACCTCTTCGTTGGAGGGGTTCTGGCCCAGCGCCCTCATCACATCACCACACTGGGCGTAAGAGATCTTCATCTCACTTTTGGGGGTCCTGTCGAAAAGCATGAAGGCCTCTTTGAACTCTGGGGAAGAACACAGATGACCAGGGTTAGCTGGGGAAACTAGTAAGTCATCAACAGGTCAGGTCATCCAGTAAACTTTCCCCATAACAAATAGTAAAATTGACATCAAAATATGTTGGATTTTTTAAAGGAAGATCAGTTTACCGCCAATTTGGTCTGCAGTGAACTCCATCTGAAATAGAAAAAAGAACACTTCAATAGTGGGAATATTGCTACTGATTTTGCCCAGCTCATCATTGTAAGCATATTTAGCAATTGTATTGTGAAGGATGAGGTGCATCCGAAGCGCATCCTATGTATATGAGATGGGGGGAGTTCTTTGAAAACCTCCAAGGTCAGCTGTGGACACCCCATTTGTGTCTCTAAGAGTAACAGGGCCCCCTAGTTTCGAGATGGTGGGCTTTGTGTGAAACCTAATTCTCCTCCACTGTCCAACACAGACTAACAGGAACGCAAAGTTCCGACTGGGGACCCGTTAGAAAGGCTGTTCTAGAACCCCAGAGAGACAGAAGAATGCAGATGAATCTGGGTGTAGAACATCTCTGGCACCAAATACCAGCCCAATTTGTTTTTTTATCATCCCCAAGAAAAACAACCTGACAAGGAAGAGTTATGGGTTGAAATGCTATTTTTCCATTGAAAGAGCATGTTGGGAACATAAAACAGTTCTATGAACTGTTTGCTTGATCCAGTCGCTGGTAAGTTTTGTCAGATGTGTGCCACTACGCCAACAAGTCTTTGATCGTACGGTGAATGCCAGTTGCCAAGGCCAAAGGAACAGAAAATGAAAAAAATATGTAACTGATTAGAAACGCTTATAATATACTTTGATTTACTTCCAACATAATTTCATTCAGATGTTATCTTCAACAATTACTGTACCAAGCAGAGACGGTTTAATGATCTGAACATAACTAACCTGAAAGGTTATTACATCACTGAAAATGTCACATCCTTTGCAGAGGACAGCCACCCCAAGAAATTTTGCCAATAGAACTTTGCCAACTAATACAACAATGGGTTTTTCACTAGGCAAATTCCTCAACTTTTGACAGACTTCCCTGTACAACTAACACATCTCTAACTCATCAACTAAGGATCCTCTTCTCTCATATTTACTGTCATAAGTTCTACTACAAACACAGGTGGATGAGAGGGGATGACAGCAAAGACTCACAGAGAGGTTAGACCGTAGAATTACAACATACATTCTAGAGCTACGAGTTGGACACTCACCGCAATGCTTTTGGGGTCAAATTCGGGCTCCTTGGGCTTCTCTGGCTCTGGAGCCGGTGGGGTCGATTTTGCCACCTCCTTCTTCAGCTCGGGCTTCTTGGGGGCCATTGTCCTGGATGGGAAAGTGTGTGAGTGAGACCGTGTGTGTCGAGGTGGAGGCTGACAGAGGACCATCTCTGGAAGAGTTATATACCCAGCTTGGGGGTCCCCACTGAGACAGAGGGGTTGGCTTAGCCCACAGGAGCCAGGATCACATTCTATATAAGGGTAAAAAGACAGTCTTACGGATAGAACTTCACAAGACTTCATCTATGCGGTCACCTACACGGGCTCCCGAGTGGTGCAGCGGTCTAAGGCATGGCATCTCAGTGCTAGAGGTGTCACTACAGACCCTGGTTTGATTCCGGGCTGAATCACAACCAGGTGTGATTGGGAGTCCCATAGGGTGATGCACAATTGGCCCAGTGTTGTTACGGTTTGGCCGGGGTAGGCCATCATTGTAAATAAGAATTTGTTCTTAACTGACTTGCCTAGTTATATAAAAGACAGCTACTAATACCTCATCAGGGCTCTCTCTCTCATAATGGCAAATATGATCAGTATTCAGGTCCCAGTCGACGCTTAACTATTTAGCACATCAGTTGTGACATGTCGCCAGTAAAGGGTTAAGGCGGGTGATAAGTATAATTTCCTCTTAGTGGGTATGGAGGGGCAGTGGCTTAACCACAATTAGAGAAGCAGGACATTACTCAAGGGAGTTTAAACTATCTTCCTCTCTCAACTTAGTTGCCCACAACTCCCAAAGGAGAGAAAGAGAGAGCAAGAGAGTAACAGAGAGAGAGAGAGACGGGGAGGGAAAGGCCTGATGGGACTATTTGGGGTTGGAGAGGGCGAACACTTGTGGGAGGGCAGATGCAGGGTCTGAACAGCTGACTAAGGAAGGAGGAGGGAGACACCGATGATGAGGGAAGGAATGGTCTGGCCGTTAGTGTGCTCAGTGAACTGGAATGAACTGACTGAGCTCTTGGCCTGGTAGGCACTGAAGCATAAACATTTGAATGATCTAGACTTTAGTTACTGTACATAGTAAATATTTTGCCTCCCATAAATGTACTGTATTACACAGTGTTATGTCATGTCTTTGAATAATAAAATGTGCTGTAGGCCTATATGGGTCGGTGAAGATTACGAGGACACTATCAAAACATACCATGAAAACCAACCACTACCCTCAGATGCTTTGTTAACCTCTGCCTGGAGCCCTAAAACACCCAAGGGACCCTTCCCGCCTTCTAAATACAGTTTAACAAGAGGAGCCTGCAGCAGGCTGGCCACCTGCTACATTGGCCCTTAACATAGCTTCCTTCCTCAGGCTGTGGAGGGTCTGGGTCATCCCCTTGAGAGGGCCACTAATTCATTCTAGGAAGCCTCCAATAAGAGGTGGAAGCACTCACTGCCTTGGAGTAGTCTGCAGCAATACACTAAAAAGTTGAAGAACCCCTGCATTATGGGGTAGGTCAACTATGCATCCACGTTTAGGAAACTGTGCACTGCTACTTACAGTTTATCCCTGTTATAGAGAATGCTTACAATCTAATTCCCTCAACTAGAGCAGGGACACAGAGTCTTTAAGTAACTCCTCTGTAGGGGGGTAATATTTATCATATTTGATATTATATATACCTTACATGCGACCCATAATAAGACTATGCAATTAGCCTATTAACATGTTTATCTGACTCTATAAAGATAACTCAAACATGCAAGAGACTACAGTTGAGTTACAGTAATAGGCATTCAAGAAATGTCTGAGAATGGAATTCTAAATACAAGCATATTTAATTACTTTGCAAAAATGAATGATTACAGTTACAAGGCCAACCTAAAAAGCCCTACATTGGCTTGCTCCTACCTATCGCTCCGATTTGGTCCTGCCGTACATACCTATATGTACGCTACGGTCACAAGACGCAGGCCTCCTTATTGTCCCTAGAATTTCTAAGCAAACAGCTGGAGTCAGGGCTTTCTCCTGTACAGCTCCATTTGTATGGAATAGTCTGCCTATCCATGTGAGAGACGTAGACTCGGTCTCGACCTTTAAGTCTTTATTGAAGACTAATCTCTTCAGTAGGTTCTATGGTTGAGTGTGGTCTGGCCCAGGGGTGTGAAGGCAAGGCACTGGAGTGACGAACCACCCTTGCTGTGTCTGCCTGGCCGTCTCCCCTCTCTCCACTGGGATTCTCTGCCTCTGACCCTATTATGGGGGCTGAGTCACTGGCTTACTAGTGCTCTTCTATGCCATGCCTAGGAGGGGTGCGTCACTTGAGTGGATTGAGTCAGTGACGTGATCTTCCTGTCCGGTTTTGCCCTCCCTCGGGCTTGTGCGGTGGAGAAGATCTTTGTGGGCTATACTCAGCCTTATCTCAGGGTAGTAAGTTGCTGATCTGTTGATATGCCTGTAATGGTGTGGGGGCTGTGCTTCGGAAAAGTAGATGGGGTTATATCCTGCCTGTTTGGCCCTGTCCGGGGGTATCGTCGGACAGAGCCACAGTGTCCCCCAACCCCCGTCTCAGCCTCCAGTATCAATGCTGCAATAGTCTATGTGCCGGGGGGCTAGGGTCAGTCTGTTATCCTCTCTGGGGTATGTGGGACACTAGCGTCCCACCTGCGGGACACACTGCCAACAGCCAGGGAAATAGCAGGGTGCCAAATTCAAAACAACAAAAATCTCATAATTCAAATTTCTCAAACATACAACTATTATATCCCATTTTAAAGATACACTTCTCGTTAATCCAACCACATTGTCCGATTTCAAAAAGGCTTTACGGCGAAAGCATAGCATTAGATTATGTTAGGACAGCACCTATACAAGAAAAACCACACAACCATTTTCCAAGCAAGGAGAGGCGTCACAAAAACCATAAATACAGCTAAAATTAATAACTAACCTTTGATGATCTTCATCAGATGGCACTCATAGGACTTCATGTTACACAATACATGTATGTTTTGCTCGATAAAGTTCATATTTATATCCAAAAAAACATTTTACATTGGTGTGTAATGTTCAGAAATGTTTTGCCTCCCAAAACTTCCGGTGAATGAGCACATCAATTTACAGAAATACTCATCATAAACGTTGATAAAATATTACTGTTATTCAAAGAATTATAGATACACTTCTCCTTAATGCAACCGCTGTGTCAGATTTCAAAAAAACTTTACAGCGAAGGACACTTTGCAATAATCTGAGTACAGCGCTCAGAGACGAAACCAAACCCGCCATTTTGTGGAGTCAACAAATTCAGAAATAATTTTATAAATATTCACTTTCCTTTTATGATTTTCATCAGAATGCACTCCCAGGATTCCCAGGTCCACAATAAATGTTTGTTTTGTTCGATAAAGTCCATAATTTATGTCCAAATACCTCCTTTTTGTTTGTGCGTTCAGTCCACTACTCCAAATGCAGGAAGCGCTAGCAAAATGTCATGACGAAAAGTCAAAAAAAGTTATATTTACGTTCGTAGAAATATGTCAAACGATGTGTAGCATCAATCTTTAGGATGTTTTTAACATAAATCTTCAGTAATATTCCAACCGGATGATTCCAATGTCTTCAAACAAAAAAAGGAACACAGCTAACTCTGACGTGAGTGCGCGCCACTGAGCCCATGTCATTTTCTCACTCATGTACTTCCAGGAGCTCTTGTTCTCTCCCTATTCACAGTAGAAGCATGAAACAATATTCTAAAGACTGTTGACATCCAGTGGAAGCCTTAGGAAGTGCAAAATGAACCCTAAGTCACTGTATACTGCATAGACAATCACTTGAAAAACTACAAACCTCAGATTTCCACACTTCCTGGTTGGATTTTTCTCAGGTTTTTGCCTGCCATATGAGTTCTGTTATACTCACAGATATCATTCAAACAGTTCTAGAAACTTCAAAGTGTTTTCTATCCAAATACTACTAATAATAATATGCATATCCTACCTTCTGAGCCTGAGTAGCAGGCAGTTTACTACGGGCACGCCTTTCATCCGGACGTCAAAATACTGCCTCCTACCCTAGAGAAGTGAAATCTGGTGTAATTGTCCTGTCTTATCTGGTGTCCTATGTGAATTTAAGTATGCTCCCTCTAATTCTCTCTCTCCCTCCCCTTCTGGAGGACCTGAGCCCTAGGACCATGCCTCAGGACTACCTGGCCTGATGACTGTCCCCAGTCCACCTGGTCATGCTGCTGCTCCAGTTCCAACTGTTCTACCTGTGGCTATGGAACTCTGACCTGTTCACCGGACATGCTACCTTGTCCCGTACCTGCTGTTTTCAACTCTCCCTCTCTCTCTCTCTACCACACCTGCTGTCTCAACCTCTGAATGCTCGGATATGAAAAGCCAACTGACATTTACTGCTGAGGTACTGACCTGTTGCACCCTCTACAACCACTGTGATTGTTATTTGACCCTGCTGGTCATCTATGAACATTTGAACATCTTGAAGAACAATCTGGCCTTAATGGCCAGGTACTCGTATAAGCCACCCCTCAGATCCCGGTTCCTCTCTAGGTTTCTTCCTAGGTTCCTGCATTTCTAGGGAGTTTTTCCTAGCCAACATGCTTCTACATCTGTATTGCATGCTGTTGGGGTTTAGGCTGGGTTTCTGTATTCACTGTGTGACATCAGCTTAAGTTCCAAAACAAGCATTGCAAGGCAATATTCTAGGCATGATCAGACAGGGAGAGAGAGAAATCATAGCCCGAATGATCATGCCCTTAAAGTCCCTGGGGTGGAGAGAGAAAGAAAGAGAGAAAGTATCTCACCAGCACAGGCCGGGAACAAAAAAGAGAAAGAGACAATAAACTTAAGACCCTTTAATACATCTTGTTTCGACTCAAAATCTGAGTAGACCAAGAAATAGTACTACTGTAAAGTGAACCTCCAGTTTGATATCAGACCTACAGACCTGTAAAGACAACATAACCTCTGCTTCTCAGAGGTGTGACAATGGGGGTTAGCAAGAGCCACACAGAGAATTATTGCATACAGTGTAGAGCCACTTTGGGGGCTGGGCCACCGTATAACAAAAAATATTGTGGGGGCTGTTTTGTTAGACTTCAGTGCGGCCTTTGACATTATCGATCATAGTCTGCTGCTGGCAAAACTTATGTGTTATGGCTTTACACCCCCTGCTATATTGTGGATAAAGAGTTACCTGTCTAACAGAACACAGAGGGTGTTATTTAATGGAAGCCTCTCTAACATAATCCAGGTAGAATCAGGAATTCCCCAAGGCAGCTGTCTAGGCTCTTTACTTTTTTCAATCTTTACTGAATTGCCACTGGCTTTGAGGAAAGCCAGAGTGTCTATGTATGCGGGTGACTCAACACTATACATGTCAGCTACTACATTGACTGAAATGACTGCAACACTTAACAAAGAGTTGCAGTTAGTTTCAGAGTGGGGGGCAATGAATAAGTTAGTCCTAAATATTTTTTAAACTAAAAGCATTCTATTTGGAACAAAACACTCACTAAACCCTAAACCTCAACTAAATCTTGTAATAATAATGTGGAAACTGAGAACGTTGAGGTGACTATACTGCTTGGCGTTACCCTGGATTGTAAACTGTCATGGTCAAGGCATATTGATACAACAGTAGCTAAAATGGTATGTCCATGATAAGGCGCTGCTCTACCTTCTTAACTGCACTGTCAACAAGGCAGGTCCTACAGGCCCTAGTTTTGTCGCACCTGGACTACTGTTCAGTCTTGTGGTCAGGTGCCACAAAAAAGGACTTAGGAAATTGCAATTAGTTCAGAACAGGGCAGCACGGCTGGCCCTTGGATGTACACAGAGAGCGATAAATTAATAATATGCATGTCAATCTCTCCTGGCTCAAAGTGGAGGAGAGATTGACTTCCTCACTGCTTGTATTTATGAGAGGTATTGACATGTTGAATGCACCGAAATGTCTGTTTGAACTACTGGCACACAGCTCGGACACCCATGCATACTCAACAAGACAAGAGGTCTCTTCACAGTCCCCAAGACCAGAACAGACTATGGAAGGTGCACAGTACTAAATAGAGCCATGACTACATGGAACTCTATTCCACATCAAGTAACTCATGCAAGCAGTAAAATCTGTTTTAGAAAACAGATAAAAAAAACATCTTAAGGAACAACGGGGACTGTGAAGCAACACAAACATAGGCACACACACACACACACACACACACACACACACACACACACACACACACACACACACACACACACACACACACACACACACACACACACATATTTTGTACTGTATATATGTGGTAGTGGTGGAGAAGGGGCCTGAGGGCACACGGTCTGTGAATGTATTGTAATGTTTTTAAAATTGTATAAACTGCCTTCATTTTGCAGGACCCCAGGAAGAGTAGTTGCTGCTTTGGCTAATGTGGACCCATAATAAATACAAATACACATACACCTCTCCCTCTCTTTTGCAAATTCATGTATGCAGCAGTAGCCTACTCCACACAAACTGACTCTGTATTCCAACAGG
This sequence comes from Salmo trutta, assembly GCF_901001165.1. Taxonomy (NCBI): domain Eukaryota; kingdom Metazoa; phylum Chordata; class Actinopteri; order Salmoniformes; family Salmonidae; genus Salmo; species Salmo trutta. The sequence continues at coordinate 7,628,896 of NC_042988.1, forward strand.
CATGCTTTGCATGGCTTTTCGCGACTATGTCCTTCATGTAGCCCTCTTTTTTGAGGGACCTACGTTCATATCAATTTGGACCTAGTATCTAGTTGTGTGGCAGTACAATTAGACTATGTGGTTTGTAAATAGGCAGCCTATGGAATTGTGTGTGGACTGTTTGGGCCTAACCATAAATAAAATAGTGCAGTGCCTCAACGCTCCACCTAGTAGGAAATAACCCTTAAGAATATATGGTCTACATATAAGTGTCACGTTCGTCATAGGAAGGAGACCAAAGCGCAGTGAGGGTATCGTTCCACATCATTTATTTTAATGTGAAACTATGCAAGCCATACAATAAACCATACACAAATCAACAAACCGTGACAAAGAGGTGCTACATGCACTAACTAAAAATAATCTCCCACAAACAAATGTGGGAAAAACAACTACTTAAATATGATCCCCAATTAGAGACAACGATGACCAGCTGCCTCTAATTGGGGATCATCATAAAACCCAAAATAGAAAAACAGAAACTAGAACCAAACAACATAGAAAAATAAAACTAGAATAAACCCCCCCAGTCACGCCCTGACCTACTCTACCATAGAAAATAAGAGCTCTCTATGGTCAGGACGAGACAATAAGAAAATATATATAACAACCAACTGTTCCTTTAACTGTAGAATAAGTACAAACACAAAGTAAAGTTATATCAATCAAATGTATTGATAAAGCCCTTCTTACATCACCTGATGTCACAAAGTGTTGTACAGAAACCCAGCCTAAAACCCCAAACAGCAAGCAATGCAGGTGTAGTAGCACGGTGGCTAGGAAAAAGTCCAGAACCTAGGAAGAAACCTAGAGAGGAACCAGGCTATGAGGGGTGGCCAGTCCTCTTCTGGCTGTGCCGGGTGGAGAATATAACAGAACATGGCCAAGATGTTCAAATGTTCATAGATGACCAGCAGGGTCAAATAATAATAATCACAGTGGTTGTAGAGGGTGCAACAGGTCAGCACCTCAGAAGTAAATGTGAGTTGGCTTTTTATAGCCGATCATTCAGAGTATCTCTACCGCTCCTGTTGTTTCTAGAGAGTTGAAAACAGCAGATCTGGGACAGGTAGCACGTCCGGTGAACAGGTCAGGGTTCCATAGCCGCAGGCAGAACAGTTGAAACTGGAGCCGCAGCACGACCAGGTGGACTGGGGACAGCAAGGAGTCATCAGGCCAGGTAGTCCTGAGGCATGGTCCTAGGGCTCAGGTCCTCCGAGAGAGGGAAAGAAAGAAAGAGAGAAAGAAAGAAAGAAAGAAAGAAAGAGAGAGAAAAAGAGAGAGAGAATTAGAAGGGGCATACTTAAATTCACACAGGACACCGGATAAGATAGGAGAAATACTCCAGATATAACAGACTGACCCTAGCCCCCCGACACATAAACTATTGCAGCATAAATACTGGAGGCTGAGACAGGAGGGGTCGGGAGACACTGTGGCCCCGTCCGACGATACCCCCGGACAGAGCCAAACAGGCAGGACATAATCCCACCCACTTCACCAAAGCACAGCCCCCACACCACTAGAGGGATATCTCTAGCCGCGTATAGCCCACGAAGATCTCCGCCACGGCACAACGCAAGGGGGGGCACCAACCCAGACAGGAAGATCACGTCACTGACTCAACCCACTCAAGTGACATACCCCTCCTAGGGATGGCATGGAAGAGCACCAGCAAGCCAGTGACTCAGCCCCTGTAATAGGGTTTGAGGCAGAGAATCCCAGTGGAGAGAGGGGAACCTGCTAGGCAGACACAGCAAGGGCGGTTCGTTGCTCCAGTGCCTTTCCATTCACCTTCACACTCCTGGTCCAGACTACACTCAATCATAGGACCTACTGAAGAGATGAGTCTTGAATAAAGACTTAAAGGTTGAGACCAAGTTGGCGTCGCGCACATGGATAGGCAGACCTTTCCATAAAAATGGAGCTCTAGAGGAGAAAGCCATGCCTCCAGCTGTTTGCTTAGACATTCTAGGGACAATAAGGAGGCCTGCGTCTTGTGACCGTAGCGTGCGTGTAGGTATGTACGGCAGGACCAAATCGGAAAGATAGGTAGGAGCAAGCCCATGTAATGCTTTGTAGGTTTGCAGTAAAACCTTGAAGTCAGCCCCTGCCTTAACAGGAAGCCAGTGTAGAGAGGCTAGGACTGGAATAATATGATCACATTTTTTGGTTCTAGTCAAGATTCTAGCAGCTATGTTTAGCACTAACTGAAGTTAATTTATTGCTTTATCCGGGTAGTCTGAAAGTAGAGCATTGCAGTAGTCTAACCTAGAAGTGACAAAAGCATGGATTAAAGTAAAGTTATATATTATTATTCAGCTCAAGGCGTGTCAATTCAGTTTTAATAAACAAAGCAAATTAAAAACATGTTATAACACCTTTGAATCACTAACTCAATCACAGATGTAAATTATTGGGGTGGCAAGGTAGCCTAGTGGTTAGAGCGTTGGGTCAGTAACCGAGAGGTTGCTGCATCAAATCCCTGAGCTGGCAAGGTAAAAATATGTTGTTCTACCCCTGAACAAGCCAGTTAACCCATTGTTTACTGGTAGGCAGTCATTGTAAATAAGATTTTTTTTCTTAACTGACTTGCCTAGTTAAATAAAGGAAAAATTAAATAGTGCATTTGGAAAGTATTCAGACCCCTTTACTTTTTCCACATTTTGGTACCTTACAGTCTTATTCTAAAATGGATTAACTTGTTTTTTCCTCATGAATCTACACACAATGCCCCATGATGACAAAGCAAAAACTGAAATATGACATTTACATAAGTATTCAGACCCTTTACTCAGTACTTTATTGAAGCACCTTTGGCAGCGATTACAGCCTTGAGTCGTCTTGGGTACGACGCTACAAGCTTGGCACACCTGTATTTGGGGAGTTTCTCCCATTCTTCTCTGCAGATCCTCTCAAGATCTGTCAGGTTGGATCGGGAGTGTCGCTGCACAACTATTTTCAGGTCTCTCCACAGATTTTTGATCGCGTTCAGGTCCGGGCTCTGGCTGGGCCACTCAATGACATTCAGAGACTAGTTCCGAAGCCACTCGTGCGTTGTCTTGGCTGTGTGCTTAGGGTCATTGTCCTGTTGGAAGGTGAACCTTTGTCCCAGTCTGAGGTCCTGAGCGCTCTGGAGCAGATTTTCCTCAAGGATCTATTAGGTTCTTTACTCCGTTCATCTTTCCCTCGATCCTGACTAGTCTCCTGGTCCCTGCCACTGAAAAACATAACCATAGCATGATGCTGCCACCAGGGATGGTGCCAGGTTTCCTCCAGATGTGACAATTAGCATTCAAGTCAAAGAGTTCAATTTTGGTTTCGTCAGAACAGAGTTTCATGTTTCTCATGGTCTGAGAGTCCTTTAGGTGACTTTTGGCAAACTCCAAGCGGGCTTGGACTCCAAGTACTCTGACAGAGCTCCAGAGTTCCTCTGTGGACATGGGAGAACCTTCCTGAAGGACAACCATCTCTGCAGCACTCCACCAATCAGGTCTTTATGGTAGAGTGGCCAGACGAAAACCACTCCTCAGTAAAAGGCACATGATTCTCTGGTCTGATGACACCAAGATTGAACTCTTTGACCTGAATGCCAAGCGTCATGTCTGGAGGAAACTTGGCACAATCTCTACGGTGAAGCATGGTGGTGGCAGCATCATGCTGTGGGGATGTTTTTCAGCTGCAGGGACTGGAAGACTAGTCAGGATCGAGGGAAAGATGAACGGAGAAAAGTACAGAGAGATCCTTGATGAAAACATGCTCCAGAGCGCTCAGGACCTCAGACTCTGGCGAAGGTTTACCTTCCAACAGGACAACGACACTAATCACACAGACAAGACAATGCAGGAGTGGCTTCAGGACTAGTCTCTGATGTCATGAACCTGACTTGAACCTGATCAAACATCTCTGGAGAAGCCTGAAAATAGCTGTGCAGCGATGTTCCCCATCCAACCTGACAGAGCTTGAGAGGATCGGCAGAGAATAGGAGAAACTCCCCAAATACAGGGGTGCCAAGCTTTTAGCTGCCAAAGGTGCTTCAACAAAGTACTGAGTAAATGTAATATTTAATGTAGTAAATTTGCAAAAAAAATAAATGGGGTATTGTGTGTAGATTGATGAGGGGAAAAATGAATTAATCAATTTTAGAACAAGGCTGTAACGTAACAAAATGTTTAAAAAGTCAAGGGGTCTGAATACTTTCCGAATTCACTGTAAATGATGATGTGTATGTATGAACAGTATATGAATATAAAAGGTGTGTATAGCAGCAGTTACAGTTGAAGTCGGAAGTTTACATACACCTTAGCCAAATACATTTAAACTCAGTTTTTCACAATTCCTGACATTTAATCCTAGTAAAAATTCCCTGTCTTAGGTCAGTTAGGATCACCACTTTATTTTAAGAATGTGAAATGTCAGAATAATAGTAGAGAGAATGATTTATTTCAGCTTTTATTTCTTTCATCACATTCCCAGTGGGTCAGAAGTTTACATACACTTAATTAGTATTTTGTAGCATTGCTTTTAAATTGTTTAACTTGGGTCAAATGTTTCGGGTAGCCTTCCACAAGCTTCCCACAATAAGTTGGGTGAATTTTGGCCCATTCCTCCTGACAGAGCTGGTGTAACTGAGTCAGGTTTGTAGGCCTCTTTGCTCGCATACACTTTTTCAGTTCTGCCCAGAAATGTTCTATAGGATTGAGGTCAGGGCTTTGTGATGACCACTCCAATACTTTGACTTTGTTGTCTTTAAGCCATTTTGCCACAACTTTGGAAGTATACTTGGGGTCATTATCCATTTGGAAGACACATTTGCGACCAAGCTTTAACTTCCTGACTGATGTCTTGAGATGTTGCTTCAATATCTCCACATAATTGTCCTTCCTCATGGTGCCATCTATTTTGTGAAGTGCACCAGTCCCTCCTGCAGCAAAACACCCCAACAACATGATGCTGCCACCCCCGTGCTTCACGGTTGGGATGGTGTTCTTTGGCTTGCAAGCCGCCCCCTTTTTCCTTCAAACATAACGATGGTCATTATGGCCAAACAGTTCTAATTTTGTTTCATCAGACCAGAGGACATTTCTCCAAAAAGTACGATCTTTGTCCCCATGTGCAGTTGCAAACCGTGGTCTGGCCTTTTTATGGCAGTTTTGGAGCAGTGGCTTCTTCCTTGCTGAGCGGCCTTTCAAGTTATGTCGATATAGGACTCGTTTTACTGTGGATATAGATACTTTTGTGCCTGTTTCCTCCAGCATCTTCACAAGGTCCTTTGCTGTTGTTCTGGGATTGATTTGCACTTTTCGCACCAAAGTACGTTCAAATCTAGGAGACAGAACACGTCTCCTTCCTGAGCGGTATGATGGCTGCGTGGTCCCATGGTGTTTATAACTGCATACTATTGTTTGTTCAGATGAACGTGGTACCTTCAGGCATTTGGAAATTGTTCCCAAGGATGAACCAGACTTGTGGAAGTCTACAACTATTTTTCTGAGGTCTTGGCTGATTTCTTTAGATTTTCCCATGTTGTCAAGCGAAGAGGCACTGAGTTTGAAGGTAGGCCTTGAATTACATCCACATGTACACCTCCAATTGACTCAAATGATGTCAATTAGCCCATCAGAAGCTTCTAAAGCCATGACATCATTTTCTGGAATTTTCCAAGCTGTGCCAGTCAACTTAGTGTATGTAAACTTCTGACCCACTGGAATTGTGATACAGTGAATTATAAGTGAAATAATCTGTCTGTAAACAATTGTTGGAAAAATTACTTGTGTCATGCACAAAGTAGATGTCCTAACCAACTTGCCAAAACTATAGTTTGCTAACAAGACATTTGTGGAGTGGTTGAAAAATGAATTTTAATGACTCCAACCTAAGTGTTTGTAATCTTCCGACTTCAGCTGTATGTAGGATGAGCCTTGACTAGAATACAATATATACATATGAAGTTGGTAAAACATTATTAAAGTCACCCGTTTTCAATGACTATGTGCATAGGGCAGCACTCTCTAAGGTGCAGGTTGAGTACCAGGTGGTAGCAGGCTAGAAAACAGTGACTAAAGTTCAGGTCAGGGTACTGGGCGGAGGCTGGCTAGTGGTGACTATTTAATAGTCTGATGGCCTGGAGATAGAAGTGGTTTTTCAGTCTCTCTGTCCCAGCATTGATGCACCTGTACAGTCTCTGCTTTCTAGATGGTAGTGGGGTGTGTCGTGGATGAATCAGAATTAGTTGGGTAACATAGATAATAAATGTTATTAGTATAATTTTATTAGTATAATATGCTTATTTGAGGTACTTGTCATTAGAAAGTGTCCATTGGACTCTGGTGTCTTTTCTGTTGCATGTCTACCTTAGCTGGGGCTCAGACACTTGGGGCCCAGAGAGGGGAGAGGTCAGACTTGTCGTCATGGGAATGTGTCTTTACCTATTTCTTAAACCATGTGAAGGGATGCGTGATTAATGGGGAACCAATGACTTGTCTCCACAATGTCTGTGAGCAAGTCACTCCCTCCTTTTCCTTATTGTGGGGAGGATTATGGCAGTAAATGGACCCTTGTATGTCATCTCTTAGATCTCACACTTATCCTGTGATAATATATGGCCTAGAGGCTCACTCCCCCCAGTGAGCCTGTCCAGGAGTAGGGTCAAGAGGGGGTTTGCTTGAGATGGGAGTATCTAGAGTTGACAATTGATATATGCCATTGGATGAAATAGTTCTGTTCAATACCGTACCAGGGAGGGACGGTTCTAAGGAGACCAGATACTGGGCTATACCATTAATCCTGTTGACATAGCAGTTACTGTCTGATGTGTTTTATGGATATCTGTCATACAAAACGTAACCTTTGTGAACTGTTACTAAGTATCTGTGGTTTGTCAATGTACGTTGAAGGGGCTGTATCGTTGCTATAAAAGATCCCTGTAGCCATTGGGTAATCACCTCATTAAATGATTCATTCGAGAGAATGCATTATTGGGGGTCAAGAACTTTTGCAAAAGTATCTTAATTAAGTATTAAAGATGTAGTTTAACTCGGACTGTGTGTGTTTGTAACTCCTCATTTGGTAATGCGGAAATTAGCCACCACAGGTGAACAGGCCGTGGCTTTGGTGGCTGAGGTTCTTGATGATCTTCTTGGCCTTCCTGTGACACTGGGTGCTGGAGATGTCCTGGAGGGCAGGCAGTGTGCCCCCGGTGATGCGTTGGGCTGACCACACCACCCTCTGGAGAGCCCTGCGGTTGTGGAAGGTGCAGTTGCCGTACCAGGCGGTGATACAGCAAGATGCTCTCAATGGTGCATCTGTAGACGTTCGTGAGAGTCTTTGGGGCCAAGCCAAATTTCTTCAGCCTCCTGACGTTGGAGAGGCGCTGTTGCTCCTTCTTCACCACACTGTGTGGATGGAGCATTTCAGGTTGTCAGTGATGTGCACACCGAGGAACTTGAAGCTTTTCACCCTCTCCACTCTCTAAACAATAACTGTTAATGTTGGATAGTTATAGAAAGGTCTGGAAATCACCTTTCTGGTAATATAGTTATAAATTGCTGATGTGTAGTCACTTTTGTACATAGTACAAATATTATGGAAATATGAAAAATCAAATATAATTTTTTCCATATTCACAAAAGTGGGCAATAGGACTTGATATGACTGAAATGCTTTCTAAATATAAAAACAATTACATTATAAAAAACTTGTCTTATAGTTGTAAATAAATATTAAAGATTGGCACTATTTCATATAACTGATGACAGAGAATTTTCTCCCTAACGTCCACTGAGTGGCGCAGAGACACCATTCAAATGTGTTCAGACTCATTACACCTTTAGCTTTAGCTTTAAGTATGAAGTGATTTTGTCCGTCAGTGACCAAGAGAAAGTGTTCTTTTTTCAATTCTATCAAATGATCTAGTATTTTTTATGTTTAGAGCTCTAAATCTGGCTGTGAAAATCACAGCAAGATAAAACTGCTATTGTTGCATCTGCTGGACTCTCCCATTTCACAGACACAGGAAATCATTCCTTTGTCTGGTTCGACCAGCCAATTTTAGACGTCACTCCCATTCAAATGTGGGGTCTGAAACCTGACACTTTCAAGTCAGCTTCGCTGAGAGAGCAGAGAGCAGACAGATGATGTTTCCTTCCACTAAAAGGCACCCTTTGACGTTCACAGAGCAGTTTGTTTGCCAAAACCGGTCCAGAACCGCTCAGTACCCCATATAGAGAATGATGACACCTTTTATTTGTGACTTACTACTTATATATTTGAAACATTTTGATAGAAATCTATCTCCATCCCGGCAGGTAGCCTAGTGGTTAGAGCGTTGGGCCAGTAACTGAAAGGTTGCTAGATCGAATCGCTGACCTAACAAGGGAAAAATCTGTCATTCTGCCCCTGAACAAGGCAGTTAACCCACTGTTCCTAGGCTGTCATTGTAAATAAAAATGTGTTCTTAATTGACTTCCCTATTTAAAAAAAAACATTTGAACTATTAACTGTTCTATCTTTAAAGTTTGCAGTTGAGACTCGGCAGCCCGTTGATGACAGTTGATCCTCTTAGTCCAAGAAAGTAACTTACAAGCAACAAATCCCTCGCTGTCCTTACGGTGATCAGGGGATCCTCAACTACATTTTCAGCATATTTATTTACACTGGTGAGCGAGTTACATATATGTCACTTTAAACTAGCTAGCTAGTTAGCAAACGTTACCATCTTGTAGTGTTTGGGAGCAGTGTTTCAAACTATTTTTCAAGGAAAGTAGCTGTTGGTTGTTCCAGTTATCGCTAGAATCCGCTAGATGACGTCATGAAGTAATACATTTTTCTTTTACATTTCAGTCATTTAGCAGAGCGACTTACTTTCATTTTCATAATAGTCAAATCAAACTTTGTCACATGTCCCGAAAGTATTAATCACATTTATTTTTATTCTTATGTTCTCCCTCAATCTCTAAAGAAATTAGAAATGTTTGAAGGAGAACAAAAAGGAGAGCAGACAGATGAGGCTTTCTGGCACTATAAGGCACAGGACCCTACCACGTTCCCAGAGCGCTTTGTACACCAAAATGTCCATCGGAATCGGGACAGAACCGCTCAAAGTTCCCCATATAGAGGACTTAACATCTATTAATGATGACATCTTTGCTTTTGGATCATGGCATATGCTTGTGAAACTATACGGGCATATTTACAGACTATGAGTTTTATTTAAAAGTTGCATTCTATATTCGCATAACGCATCTTTTGTTTGTGACTCACTACTTATATATTTTAAACATTTTGATAGAAATGTAGCTTTCTCCATACCATTCGAAATATTAGCTCCTCTCTCTTTACCCCAACCAGTGGCTACTCACAACCGTTGTACATTAGCTATAACGTTAGCGGTCGGGACTTGGCAGTAAGAGGCAGCCGGTTATGACAGTTGATCCTCTCTCATGCCTCTCCCGCGTCGCGTGAGCATTGCAAAATAAATGTACACATACATGTTATTCAATCATTGCACCCACACTGCTTGCGCACGTCAACGAGCGTCTGCATAGCCAGGCGGTAAAATAGAATTTGGTTCTATTTGTGACGCTTGACGCACTGCAAGTCCCGCCTCTCCCATCTACTCATTGGTTTTTAGGAGTATATACCCACGTGGGGGATTGAAAGATGAACGGAGGTCCACACTCCATTCCAGTTGGTGGTGGTAATGCACCTAAAGTTGGCTGCCAACTGACATTTAATGTCCAAAGAAGAAGCCTGAAGGAGGAGAGATTATTAGAAACAAACTCGGTTTACCCTTTTATCTGTGGATTAATTGTCAGAGTAGAGGACCTTGTGCATTTAAGGTAAAATAACATCCCAATGTTTATATCCCAGGACAATTTAGCTAGCAACAGCAAGCTAGCTAGCTAAATTGCATTAAATGTACCTGTCCCCAAATTAATATAGTTGGTTCAAAGTTCGTTTTGATATTTCAACCTGCGTGTCCTGATCAAGTCTGGTGTGGGGGGACAAAATCAACATGTGCGCGATGGCGCATGCGGTGTGGTCAGCATGTCAGCCCATACCAATACATAACTTCCCTTACAAAAAAACATGTGAAATTTGCAGATTCACATCTGAAAATCTAATTTTCAGATATGAAATATAATTTACATGTTAATAACATGTTTTCACCTCACGTGAACTGCAGACTCACGTGGAATTTGCGGTGTCATGTGAACAATTTTCATGTGAATATTTAATTTACATTTAACACACGTAAAAAACATTCACATGTGAAAACCTAACTCTCACGTGGAATTGCATTTTCACATGTGATAATCAAATTTGCACTTTCACATGTGAAATTGCAGTGTTTCCACATGTGTTTTTACATGTTGTCACGTGATCACGTGAAAGTCATGTGTTTTTTCTGTAAGGGATACTACACTCAATATCCTGTTTGGGATAGAAGGCAGTATTTTCACGTTCGGATGAAAAGCGTGCCCAGAGTAAACTGCCTGCTAGTCAGGCCCAGAGTCGAATAATTGCATATTATTAGTATATTTGGATAGAAAACACTCTGAAGTTTCTAAAACTGTTTGAATTATGTCTGTGAGTATAACAGAACTCACATGGCAGGCAAAAACCTGAGAAAAATCTAACCAGGAAGTGGGAAATCTGAGGTTTGTAGTTTTTCAAGTGATTGCCTATCCAAACTACATTGTCTGTGGGATCATTTTGCACTTCCTAAGGCTTCCACTAGATGTCAACAGTCTTTAGAACCTTGTTTCATGCTTCTACTGTGACTGGGGAGAGAATAAGAGCTGACTCAACAAGTGGACTGCCTGAGGCCAATGAGTTGTTTACTTCACGGTCACGCAGGCGCACCATTCCTTCTTTTTCCTCTGTAATGAATACGCTATTGTCCGGTTGGAATATTATCGAAGATTTATGATAAAAAGACCCTAAGGATTGATTGTTAACATCGTTTGACATGTTTCTACGAACGGTAATGGAACTTTTTGACTTTTCGTCGAGGGTTTTGCGCTTGCGCATTGTACCTTTGGAATAGTGATCTGAACGCGCGAACAAAACGGAGGTATTTGGACATAAATATGGAGTTTATCGAACAAAACAAACATTTCTTGTGGAAATGGCAGTCCTGGGAGTGCATTCCGACGAAGGTCAGCAAAGGTAAGTGAAGATTTATAATACTATTTCTGAGTTTTGTTGACTCCAGAACTTGGCGGGTAACTGTATACAGTGGGGGGGGGGGGGGGGGAGTATTTGATCCCCTGCTGATTTTGTATGTTTGCCCACTGACAAAGAAATGATCAGTCTATAATTTTAATGTTAGGTTTATTTGAACAGTGAGAAACAGAATAACAACAAAAATATCGAGAAAAACGCATGTCAAAAATGTTATAAATTGATTTGCATTTTAATGAGGGAAATAAGTATTTGACCCCCTCTCAATCAGAAAGATGGTCTAAATCAGGGTCACACAGAGTGTTTCATGGTAGTCTTAAACAAACCTACTTTGAAATAAAAGTATACAACTCACACACATGGTTATGGGCTTAAAAAAAAGAAGTCACCTGTACCATGGCAGATATAGAGTTGACATAAATTCAATATTGAGTTTGCATCCCAATATTACACTTTATATACATCACAAAAGACTGAAATATAACAAAACCAGTCAACATAATTAATAAACTCTGACATTATGAAAAATAGTAATAACATTCCACCCATGATACCACTAGAGGGCGATTGACTGCAGGAAAGGGATGTATACAATGACTTTTACTTTCTAAACAAGAAAGAAATGCATGCTACGAACAGGAGGAAGGAAATCAGGTTTAAATGTAAAGGTTTAAATCTATTACCTGTAATAGTGAGTCATAAATAATCTGAAATAACTATGATTAAGCTATTAGACCTCGAAACAGGGAGAAAAAGCTTCCCTCTGCTTTGATTAGAATATTTTCTTAGGGCACTTTACAATGTTACCAGTGAGTTGTGCTATTTGAGTGTGCTCTGTCTGTGCACTGCAGTAAGCTCCTCGAACGAGTTTCCCTATTACAGTGATGCAACTTTGAATGAGATCAACACACACGTAGCATAACCAGATTGACTTGTTAGTCATGTTCCTAACTTCAAGCAATAGGCATAATACATTTAGAATTGTTTTCTATAAATATCTGCAATCAGCACTCATCAGATAGCAGTGTGACAGCGTCACAATTCCTGTGGACATGTCTGCCTGTATCTAATAAACTCAGCAAAAAAGGAAACGTCCCTTTTTCAGGATCCTGTCTTTCAAAGATAATTCGTAAAAATCCAAATAACTTCACAGATCTTCATTGTAAAGGGTTTAAACACTGTTTCCCATGCTTGTTCAATGAACCATAAACAATCAATGAACTTGCACCTGTGGAACGGTCATTAAGACACTTACAGCTTACAGACGGTAGGAAATTAAGGTCACAGTTATGAAAACTAAGGACACTAAATTGGCCTTTCTACTGACTCTGAAAAACACCAAAAGAAAGATGCCCAGGGTCCCTGCTCATCTGCGTGATTGTGCCTTAGGCATGCTGCAAGGAGGCATGAGGACTACAGATGTGGCCACGGCAATAAATTGCAATGTCCGCACTGTGAGACGCCTAAGACAGCGCTACAGGGAGACAGGATGGAAAGCTGATCGTCCTCGCTGTGGCACGTGTAACAACACCTGCACAGGATCGGTACATCCGAACATCACACCTGCAGGACAGGTACAGGATGGTAACAACAACTGCCCGAGTTACACCAGGAACACACAATCCCTCCATCAGTGCTCAGACTGTGGGCCTGTTGTACGGTAGGTCCTCACCAGACATCACCGGCCCTATGGGCACAAACCCACCGTCGCTGGACCAGACAGGACTGACAAAAAGTGCTCTCCACTGACGAGTCGCGGTTTTGTCTCACCAGGGTGATGGTCGGATTTGTGTTTATCGTCGAAGGAATGAGCGTTACACCGAGGCCTGTACTCTGGAGTGGGGTCGATTTGGAGGTGGAGGGTCCATCATGGTCTGGAGCGGTGTGTCACAGCATCATCGGAGTGAGCTTGTTGTCATTGCAGGCAATCTCAACGCTGTGTGTTACAGGGAAGACATCCTCCCTCATGTGGTACCCTTCCTGCAGGCTCATCCTAACATGACCCTGCAGCATGACAATGCCACCAGCCATACTGCTCATTCTGTGCATGATTTCCTGCAAGACAGGAATGTCAGTGTTCTGCCATGGCCAGCGAAGAGCCCAGATCTCAATCCCATTGAGCACGTCTGGGACCTGTTGGATCGGAGGGTGAGGGATAGGGCCATTCCCCCCAGAAATGTCCGGGAACTTGCAGGGGCCTTGGTGGAAGAGTGGGGTAACATCTCACAGCAAGATCTGGCAAATCTGGTGCAGTCCATGAGGAGGAGATGCACTGCAGTACTTACTGCAGGTGGTGGCCACACCAGATACTGACTTACTTTTGATTTTGTTCAGGGACACATTATTCCCTTTCTGTTAATAACATGTCTGTGGAACGTGTTCAGTTTATTTGTCAGTTGTTGAACCTTATGTTCATACAAAAATGTAAGCATGTTAAGTTTGCACCCACCCACATCCACCCACACCCACCCACACACCCACGCAGTCTGTCTTTTCAGGAGCAAGTGTCAATGCAGGAACTCTCCAGGCCTTCTGAGAATATGTGTGCTCACTATGTTACAGAGACAGAGACAGAGACAGAGAGAGAAACAGAGAATTACATTACAAGACACTGAGATGCAGAGAACATTTGACCTTCTAAGACTTTCAGTTGGAAGAGAAAACAAGATGAGGCATCCTGTTTTGATTATATGCATGATACATGGGTCATAAATGGGTTATACATGTTATCCATGTGAAGGAATTAATTCAGTCCATTTACAATGCACACTATTCTCTCATTCCTGTTTTTATCCACCACAAGAAGAATGATAATGGGACGAGTACTAGCACAGTACTGACACAGTACAGATTAGGGTAAATATGGACGGTCATGACCCATTACTAAATTGAATAAAAATGTGTAATTGCCGTTTATATATTTGGGCTGCTTTCTTTCATAAGGTCCTTTGTTCTGTCTTGATCTTTGGTGAGAAACTGGGTATGTTCTCACTCGAATGTTGGTCGATTATATTACTGGAGTTGTACTGACCAAAGGAATAGTTGTTGGTTATTGACAAACCAGAAGGATTTATGAAGGATCCATGGACTTACAGTTCCATGGTCACACACACTGAAGTGTGTTGACTACTTTCTAGAACCATGATTTTTTAAGCCAAAGAACAGATGCACAAATAGACTCCTTATGAATCAACCTTCTCCAAATAAATATTGTGTTTAGATTTCTGGTTTAAGATGATTATGTCCTAATTTTTGGATCGTTTGGTGAAAATTGGTATGTTACAATGTGACTTTGTCTTGTTGTGAGATTAAATACTATGTTTGGATAGAAAAAGACTGCGTCTTCAAACTAGGCATTTACCATGATACCTGTAGCTATATTGAAAAACATGCCTGTGCAATACTCCAAAAAATGACCTATTTAATTAAGACTTTGATGACTGTCGCGTAGAGTATGCCAGAAGTCTAAACTGAAAAACCTAACCTCTATCAAATGAACGATGGCGGTGCAGCAAAAGTACTTCTGTGCAAGGGTGTTTATTTCAATTTTTCATTTTTTTTATTGAACCTTTATTTAACTAGGCAAGTCAATTAAGAACAAATTCTTATTTACAATGACAGACTACCAAAAGGCAAAAGGCCTCCTGCGGGGACGGGGGCCTGGGATTAAAATAAATAAATAAAATAAATAAATACAATATAAATACAGGACCAGACATAAGCCAACAACATAGCAAGGCAGAAACACATGACAACACAGCATGGTAGCAACACAACAGAACAACAACATGGTAGAAACACAACACGGTAGCAGAACAAAACAGGGTACAAACATTATTGGGCACAGACAACAGCACAAAGGGCAAGAAGATAGAGACAACAATACATCACACAAAGCAGCCACAACTGTCAGTAGGAGTGTCCATGATTGAGTCTTTGAATGAAGAGATTAGGGATAAAACTGTCCAGTTTGAGTGTTTGTTGCAGCTCGTTCTGTGGGTAATTGTTTCTGTTAGTGTTTGCACCTGACAGGAGTTTTCTCGTTTTGTTTTGTATAGTGTTCTTTCTGCTATTAAATATTCAATGATGAACACTAACTCCGCTGCACCTTGGTCTACTCTCTCTCACGACAACCCTTACAGATAACCAGTGTTACATGGTCCCTGCCCATATCATTGCATAGTGCAGAAAATACACGAGAGTTCAGGGGCCTTGCTTTAACAAAGTTAACCATTTTCACTGTTGTGTCCAAAACGTCTTTCAAGCTGTCAGGCATTCCCTTGGCAGCAGGAGCCTCTCGGTGGATGCTGCAGTGTACCCAAATGGCGTCGGGAGCAACTGCTTGCACGTGCATTACCACTCCACTATGTCTCCCTGTCATGGCTTTTGCACCATCAGTACAGATACCAACATGAGCAGCAGCTACGTTTGGCTACATACTGACCGTTAGTGGAATTCCCGTGAGAGAGTAACGGTTATGTCACGACTTCCACCGAAGGTGGTTCCTCTCCTTGTTCGGGCGGTGCTCGGCGGTCGGCATCGCTGGCCTACTAGCCATCACCGATCCATTTTTCCTTTTCTGTTGGTTTTGTCTTTGGTTCATTCACACCTGGTTTTCATTTGCTTTAATTTCTGTGTGTATATTTACCCCTGTTTCACTGCTTAGGTTTGTGCGGGGTTATTTTCATGTTGCTCGTGGAGGTTTTTTCCTCAGTTTATTCACGTGTGTACCGTGTGTTAAGTATAGTAGGAGCGCTGTGTTCCTCCTTCCGTGAGTAACTGTGTGTTCCATTGTCTCGGGCGTTTATGGACCTTGTACCTGTACCGTTTTGGGACTTGCCTATTAAAGAGGCTACATTGACATCTCTGCTCTCCTGCGCTTGACTCCTTAGCCACCTTCAGTACGATTACGCAACAGGTTAATGTGATTGGATGTTAATTATTTGACTAGGCTACCTGTATTTGGCATTGTGTTGTTATTTTGCTGAACACTAGATGGTTTAATTTGATTTTTGGCAGTGAAAAGAGGCTACTCAGGCGAGAGAGAACCTCACCCAAATGTATAGCCCCAAATGTATGTTTGAAAATGTGAATCACATTTTTATTTTGCGTACCCTCGACGGCATTGCGTACCCCAGTTTGGGAATTACCTGGCTTAGAGGGATAACAGCAAGTGAAATTGAGAGTGATTCTTCGCCAGTGAAACAGGTTTGAAGAGTTACAGGTGAAAGTTAAGTGTGTGTGTGTGTGTGTGTGTGTGTGTGTGTGTGTGTGTGTGTGTGTGTGTGTGTGTGTGTGTGTGTGTGTGCGGAAGCGTGTGTGTGTCTGTCTGACAGTTATTCAAAGATGAAAATATACAAAATGCCTGCGTGCGGTATGAGTGAGTATGACAGTGTCAGAAGGTGGTATGGGTGAGTAAGATCTTCTCAGAAGTCTCTGGTGCTTGGCAGGATGCCCCCACAAACAGGTACATGCGATGGAGAGGAGGAGGTTTTGCAGGAGGGGCCTAGATGACACCTCCACCTGTCTCCCCCAGCTTGGCTCCTGTCTCACCTGCCCCTCTAGGCCCAGTTGTCTTATTTACAGAAATGATGCCTTCATTTCCAGCCGGGGGGGGGGTTAAGAGATGCTGCATGCATGTGTTTAAGCTTGGACCGCTGTTCCGCCAGCCCTCTATACCAAAACATGCAAATCGGAACCGCTGGCATCCAAGACAGATGAAGGCATGTCTCCGGGGGCCTTGCGCCACTCCCCGAGTGCCCTCATTAGACATGTAGATCAGGTTGTAACTCTTTCTCTGTATTATTAACTGTCAGCACTATCCCCTCCGTTGAAGTCACATTGCTGGTGGAGAGGCCTTGGTCCTTGTCCTGCGGCCTTGTCTCCCATGTTGTGCCGTCCACCTGTTCGCCTTCCCTCGATGGGACGATGTTGGCAAAAACACGTTGTTTTGTTATTTGGCTGCTCTTCTATGGTGATCACTGGCGGAGACAAGAGGATCCTTTGTGAATTGACGTAGTTTTTGGTCAATTTGTAAGGGGAAACTATTTGGCACTTGTAGAGTCGAGGAGAGCCAACACACAAATAGTAATGGACAATGTTCTCAGTGTTAGAAGGGGGACATTTTGTTCTCTGGTGATCGTGGGCCGTGTGTGACATTTAAAGAAGGCCATCTGACTTGTGCTGGGAAGGGATATTTGGGTTTTGGGGATAGCCTGGTGTGTTTCTAAGGTTCCTGTAGCTGTTGGTCTCTGTTGTGGGGTAAAGGAGAAAAGATACTTAAGCAATTCACGCTTTCATGCCAATACAAACCAATACTGTACTGGATTGATTCTATTTTCTTTCACATCGTCCTTTCCAGCAATTATGGTAGATCTATGACCAGGCTGGTGCAGTACAGCTCGGTTTGGCTTGGTCTAGCTCAGCTCAGTAGTGGGTACAGGGTGTGTCCCCTGGGTGGAGGATGAGGGTCAGAGGGGGTCATGGGAGAGGCAGGCAGGCGCCGTGCAGAGTGTCAGACACCTCATGTACACTTGGACCCAGAGGGTTTGAGAGTTTGTTAGGGAATCAGTTTTCTCTTCTGGTCAGCTCCACAAAGAAGAAGGGGAATCTGATCATTGTTTTACCAACTGAAGACGAGGTCTAAACCTCACACCTACTGTACTGTGTACCTATTTATGAATGGTTCTTGCAATATCATCTGCACTACACACACATCGTGGCGCTACTTTGCAAACTCAACCACGTGCTATTCTCCTGATTCTTTTTGATATGTGTATGTTCTGTTTATGACTGTGATACCTGTTTGAGGTTTATGTTATTACACATTTTTACAGGCTTTAGATTTGCTGGAACCAGGCTGGAAAGGCAAATGTGAAAATATAATATCTGAGCCAGCACAGAGCAGTTCAGGTCATACAATACAGTACAGTACAACATTGTTGAAGAGGCCAGAAGGAACTTAAACTCCCTGGTGAGCAAGGGTTTGAGAACGGTACGCAGCTGCCTTCGTGTCCTCTGGAGCTGGTTGTTCAGCTTGTTCAGCCTCCCCCTCGTGTCAATGAGAGGATGAAGCGGAACTATCCTTGGGCACGGGACACACTATCCTTCTGGTCACAAAAAGAGAAAGAAAAACACCATGAGGGTGAATTGTGGGAACAGCAATCAGGTAAACTTGTGTTCTCTCCTCTACAAGTTTGACGTCAGCAAATAAGAGTAACGTTAAGTTGATGTGCTAGCTTGCAGTGCATCTCTCTCTAGTCTGTCTGTCTTGCTAACCTAGCTGGGCAGTGCATATCTTGGTCTGTCTATGTCTTGCTTGCTTGCCAGCCACTTCCAGGGCTGTGTTCTGTGACTTTGTGCCTGACAAAAGTGAGATTGAAATACAACTATTTATTACGTTTGATAAACTGCAGCTCGGAAAATATAACCGCGTCTCACGTGAACATACGTTCATATGCGCTTGCACGAAACTCGCGCTTTCCAGCAGCAACCTCTGTGGGGACCAGTCCAGACAATATATGGGTGTGATGGCACTCCTTACAGGCGTACATAATTTTAAAACAAGACAATGTGTCACGGTCCTCGTCTTCTGACGATATGTTGAAGTCACTGTCAGAGAAAGTGGACCAATACGCAGCAGGTTGCGTGCTCATCATCTTAATTTATGAAATAAATGTGAACACTTGAAAACAAGAAAACAACGAACGACTAGTGACAGTTTCACAGGCTATACATTCACTCGCAGTGCGAAATACAACTACCCACGAAACACAAAGACAAACACACCCTACTATATAGGACTCCCAATCAAAGGCAACTCAACACACCTGCCTTCAATTGAGAGTCCAACCCCAATATACTAGACATAGAAACACAGACATAGACCAGTGACAAACCCCATAAACATACATCAACTACCCTCTGCCACGTCCTGACCAAACTACAATAACCAAATATACTCTATACTGGTCAGGACGTGACACAATGATTATCTAGTCTCTCAGTCAAGGTTTAGTTACAACTCTGGACTAATGCAAGATGGAAAGCAATGGATTGACATTGAATATTGATTTATATATTGAATTTAAAATGTTGATTAGCTGGGCATACTGGGCAATATGGATGCACATCTCTCAGTAAATAATAACCATCAAGTGTTCAGCAAAGCCATAGTATAAATAGTATTTTATATTTGGAAATGTATAAAAGGAAATCTAGGGGAGCCATTTTGAATGGGCCTGATGCAGCTGATAAAATTAATAATAGTATTGTTATGTATAATTTACAGGTGCAATGCTTAAGTTTGTCAGTAGAGGAGATGCTGGATCATCAGCCAGTACAAGCACAGACTCAGTTGATCCACATCCAGCCTCAGCCAGTACTAACACAGACCAAGTACAGCCGGCTTCAGCAAATACTAACACAGACACAGTACTGGCAGCTTCAGCAAGGACTAACACAGACCCAGTACAGCCAGCTTCAGCAAATATGAACACAGACCCAATACAGCCATCTTCAGCAAGTACTATTACAGACCCAGTTGAAGTACAGACAGCCTCAGCCAGTACCAGCACAACAAGAGGTGTAGAGCCAGCATCATATACAAGCAGCTCAGACCCTAATATAACAGTTCCTGCTCCACCAAATGACCCAGCAGATTGGTCCCCAGTCTTAACAGACTTTATGAGGACTGAGTTAGTGCACAGAGGTCCATTCGAACCAAGACTGGATTTTTCTTACCCTAAAGACAAGTCTAGAAGAGGTTTCCATTCAGGCTTGTTACAGAGACAGCTGTCAAATGGGGAAAAGATTACCAGGAGCTGGCTTTCATACTCAATCAAAAACAACAATGTGTATTGTTTTTGCTGTAAGCTCTTTTCTACAAAAGACTACAAAATAATAAAGGAAGGCGTGAATGACTAGTCAAATATCAACGCCATTCTGAAATACCATGAGGGTAGTCCTGAACACACAAACAATATGATTAAGTAGAGAGAACTTGATCTGCGCCTAAGTAGGGGACAGACTCTTGACCAGATACAAAAGGCAATTTTGGGGGCTGAAAGAAAGAGATTGCGGGATGTCCTTTCACGTTTAATAAGTATCACCCAGTCTCTGGCTGAAAGACACCTAGCATTCAGGGGTTCATCAAACAAACTCTTCCAACCAGATAATGGAAACTTCTTAAAAGAGGTTGAATTACTGGCAAAATTTGACCCCGTTATGGAAAATCATCTCAGCAAAATGAAAGACGGAAAGACACATATATGCTCATTACCTTGGGAAGCGCACACAGAATGAGCTGATACAGATTGTGAGTGACAAGATTCTGGAAGCAATAGTGACTCAAGTAAGAGACTCAAAGTACTTCTCCATTATCTTGGACTGTAAAACTGACATTAGTCACCAGGAGCAAATGTCCATTATTCTGAGAAGCGTGGCTTTAAAGGGAAAGCCAGAGATCAAGGAGCATGTTGAGGTTACAACAGGCTTGAATCTGTCCACTGTCATCTTAGATAAGCTGAACGAGCTGAAGATTCCATTTGAAGGTTGCAGAGGGCAAGCTTATGATAATGGGGCCAACATGAAAGGCAAGTACCAAGGACTACAAGCCAGACTGCTCAATAAAAAAAAACAAAGCTGTGTTCATCCCATGTGGAGCACATACAATAAACCTTGTCATTGTAAATGCTGCCGAATCGTCAAAATATGCAGTTGGGTTTTTTTGGACATGTGCACAAGCTCTTCACCTTATTTTCAGCTGACACACGAAGATGGAGTGTTTTGAAGAAACACGTGAACACAACCGTGAGGTCATGAAGTGACAAGATGAGAGAGTAGACTCCAAAGTGTTCAGGAATCAGGCTTCTGAGGTTCGGGAGGCATTACTGGAAGCCAGACAGACGATCAACGATTCTGTGGCCAAAGTGGAGGCACAAGCGCTTGCAGAGGAAGTTGGGTCCTACCGCTTCTTGATTTGCTGTGTCGTATGGTGTGAGATACTGACAATGACAAACAAGCTGAGCAAGCTCCTCCAATCCGACTCAATGCAGTTGGATATCGCAGTGAATTTCATCTCAAATGCAAAGGCCTCCCTCACTACATACCGGGAAACTGGATTCTCTGAGGCCCAGACAACAGCCAAAAGCATTTGTGAAGAAATGAATATGGAGGCTGATCTGAAAGAGAAGAGACTGAGAAACAGCAAGAGGCATTTCAGCCATGAGGCTCCTGATGAACCAGTGACTGACGCACTGAAAAACCTTGAAGTCAACTACTTCAACATTGTGGTCGACTCTGCTGTGACATCCATGGATGAGAGCTTTGAAACACTAAACCAGGTGAAAACCAAATATGGAGTGTTGCTGAACGTCAGCACTGCCTCTCAGATGTCCAGTGAATCTTTAAAGGCTCACTGCATGGATGTTGAAAACACTTTAACCTTCATAGATGACTGTGACATCAGTGGAATGGATTTGGCATACGAGATTCAGAATTGACCTGATCTGCCATCAGATAAGATGACTGCCTTTGAGCTGCTTTCCTTTCTCTGTGAGAAAAACCTGGACGAACTCTATCCTAACCTTTGGATAGCCCTAAGAATTTCAGTCACCCTACCAGTAACAGTAGCTCATCAAAAGCTACCTGAGGTCTCCCATGTCACAGGAATGTTTGAGTGGTCCGGCCATCATGAGCATAAATTATGACATGGGGAAACACATGTTCTATGATGAAATCATTGATGATTTTGCCCCAAGAAAGTGCAGAAGAGGAATATTTTGATGGTAAGATTTTAATTCAAACATTCAAATGTTTACACGCTTAGTAACATTTAAGATTGTATGGCAGAAGTGCATTTGTGTAAATGTCTGCTTAACTAACTATGTGACATATTTTCTAAATTTCTTCCAGACAGTCCAGATAGACTGGTGCCCATGCTGATGCTGAAAATGCCCAGGCTGTAGAGATTAACCAAAGTTAATCACACAGCTATATAGGTTTTATTTGACTATTTTAAGACATATAGCTGCAGCCATAGCCTATAGGCTTATGTTTACATTGCATATTTGTATTTATTTAACCAGGAAGGCCAGTTGAGAACAAGTTCTCATTTGCAACTGCGACCTGGCCAAGGTAAAGCAAAGCAGTGCGACAAAAAACAATAACACAGAGTTACACATGTGATAAACAAAAGTACAGTCAATAACAATAGAAAAATCTATATACAGTGTGTGCAAATGGAGTAAGGAGTTAAGGCAATAAATAGGCCATAGCAGCGAAGTAATTACAATATAGCAAATTAACACTGGAGTGATAGATGTGCAGATGATGATGTGCAAGAAGAAATACTGGTGGGCAAAAGAGCCAAAAAAGTAAATAAAAACAATATGGGGGTGAGGTAGGTAGTTGGATGGGCTATTTACAGATGGGCTGTGTACAGCTGCAGCGTTCGGTGAGCTGCTCAGATAGCTGATGCTTAAAGTTAGTGAGGGAGATATAAGTCTCCAACGTCAGCTATTTTTGCTAATCGTTCCAGTCATTGGCAGCAGAGAACTGGAAGGAAAGGCTGCCAAACGAGGTGTTGGCTTTGGGGATGACCAGTGAGATATACCTGCTGGAGCGCGTGCTACGGGTGGGTGTTGTTATGGTGACCAGTGAGCTGAGATAAGGCGGAGCTTTACCTAGCAAAAACTTATAGATGACCTGGAGCCAGTGGGTCTGGTGACAAATATGTAGCGAGGGCCAGCCAACGAGAGCATACAGGTCGCAGTGGTGGGTGGTATATGGCACTGTGTTAGACTGCATCCAGTTTGCTGAGTAGAGTGCTGGAGGCTATTTTGTAAATGACATCATCGAGGATTGGTAGGATAGTCAGTTTTATGAGGGCATGTTTGGCAGCATGAGTGAAGGAGGCTTTGTTGCGAAATAGGAAGTCGATTCTAGATTACATTTTGGATTGGAGATGCTTAATATGAGTCTGGAAGGAGAGTTTACAGTCTAGCCAGACACCTAGGTATTTGTAGTTGTCCACATATTCTAAGTCAGAACCGTCCAGAGTAGTGATGCTAGTCGGGCGGGCGGGTGCGGGCAGCAATCGGTTGAAGAGCATGCATTTAGTTTTAATAGTGTTTAAGTGCAGTTGGAGGCCACGGAAGGAGTGTTGTATGGCATTGAAGCTTGTTTGGAGGTTTGTTAACACAGTGTCCAAAGAAGGGCCAGATGTATACAGAATGGTGTCGTCTGCGTGGAGGTGGATCAAGGAATCACCCGCAGCAAGAGCGACATCGTTGATATATACAGAGAAAAATATCGACAAAGCTAATTGTATAATATTGTGAGGACTGGACTAATTACCAGGCAGCAGAGCCAAGCTTAGTGTTATATTGGATTATTTTCTACATTTAATATTTTCTACAATTTCTATTTATGCTAATGTTAATATTCACGTATCTTAAGATTCTCTAGAAAATATTATATTCAATAAATATTGTTTGTTTATAGCTCATTTGGTTCAGTATAGGTCTATTCTTAGACTGACAGATGGAGCAAACTGTTTTAAAGGAGGGGGGATTGTAGTGGGAGCACTGGGGTGTCAGGTGTGACTGTGTGGCAATGGAAAATGGTTTACATGGCTCACGGGTCAGGTAGGAGGGCCCCTTAGCAGAATTTTGCTCAGGGCCCCACGGAGGTCAGGACTGGCTCTGGGTTGACTAGTGGGCAAGGCATTGAAGAGAGGGACGAAAGTTATGAGATATGGCTCCCCATGAGAGCAGGAGAAAAGAAGGAGAAACTCTCGGGCAGGGGGAAGGAGGGGGGAAATCAGAAAAGGCCACCCCTGTGCTGTGTACCCCTGGGCCGACACGACACGCTCCTTGCATGGTGTGTGGTGTCCCTTACCGCAGCGATAAGTGGATTTATGTCATGTTGGTGACGGGTGGCTCCCTGTGAGATGACGGTCCTGCTGAATTTCATATCACGAGGTGGAACAACGGGGACGACATGATCTCATGGAGCTCACATGCGTTACCTGGCGTGGCGAATGATTGTGGGTCTGAAGTGGGTGCCGTGAGATGACGTAGCGCTTGACAGTTAGGAACGACAGACAAAAGTTAGGAGAGTATCTTCTGCATTTGGTCCAATCAAATGTTAACAAAGTTTTTTTGGGTATCAAAGGGGTAAAGGGGTCTGTCGCTGGCGCTGCTCCTGAGGAAAACATCACACTTTTTTGGCTGGTGGGTGATATTTCTGGACGTGGTTGAAGGTGACCCTGATTCGCGTGCCTCAGAAACATGGATACCTACCCACTCCTTCCAGTGCGCCTCCCCCACTCTCCCCCACCCCTGTCCCCTGTCCCCCACCCCTGTCTCTCTTGCGTGTAAGTGCCGGCAGCCTTTAACGTCTACCAAATTATTTTTGTGCAGGATCCGGAAGCCTAAAGCTGTGTAACTTAGTTTCCGGATAGGAATGCCATCACTCTGCATTCCCTGGCTGGCTAGTGTGACACACATTGGGTCTCTGTATCCTCCCTTCCACCCGCTTCTATCCCACCGGTATGTCCCTTGTCAGAATAGTTCTGTAGACAGCGGCATGTTGGCATACACAACATATGGTGCACTTCTGTGCTTACTGCTTAACCCCATGCTTGGGATGAAGTTTATAGAATAGCTTAGGCGAACTTCCGTGCTTAGCTCATGCTTGCGAGGATGTTTAGGGTATAGAATATCTTAAAGGGATGCTATACAAATTACACATTTACGTACATTTTCTTAGCTTGAAAGTAGTATATAGGTCACATTGTGTGCAGCTAGGGTTGCAAAGGGAGGGTACATTACTGGAAACTTTCTACGTTTACCAGTAAACTACCAAAACTGTTGCGTTACAGTGCCTTGCAACAGTATTCACCCCCTTGGTGTATATCCTATTTTATTGCATTACAACCTGTAATTTAAATGGATTTTTATTTGGCTTTCATGTAATGGATATAAACAAAAAATTACTTTTTTCAATTTTTTTTTAATAAAAAATAAATACGGAAAAGTGGTACGTGTATATGTATTCACCCCCTTTGCTATGAAGCCCCTAAATAAGATCTGGTGCAACCAATTACCTTCAGAAGTCACATAATGAATTAAATAAAGTCCACCTGTGTGCAATCTAAGTGTCACATGATCTGTCACATGATCTCAGTATATATACACCTGTTCTGAAAGGCCCCAGGGTCTGCAACAACACTCAGCAAGAGTCACTACCAAGCAAGCGGCACCATGAAGACCAAGGAGCTCTCCAAACAGGTCAGTGACAAAGTTGTGGAGAAGTATAGATCAGGGTTTGGTTATAAAAAAATATCCGAAACTTTGAACATCCCACGGAGCACCATTAAATCCATTATTAAGAAATGGAAAGAATATGGCACCACAACAAACCTGCCAAGAGAGGGCCACCCACCAAAACTCACAGACCAGGCAATGAGGGCATTAATCAGAGAGGCAACAAAGAGACCAAAGATAACCCTGAAGGAGCGGCAAAGCTCCACAGCAGAAATTGGAGTATCTGCCCATAGGACCACTTTAAGCCTTACACTCCACAGAGCTGAGCTTTATGGAAGAGTGGCCAGAAAAAAAGCCATTGCTTAAAGAAAAACATAAGCAAACACGTTTGGTGTTCGCCAAAAGGCATGTGGGAGACTCTGGTCAGAAGAAGGTACCCTGGTCAGATGAGAGTAAACTTTAGCGTTTTGGCCATCAAGGAAAATGCTATGTCTGGCACAAACCCAACACCTCTCATCACCCCGAGAGTACCATCCCCACAGTAAAGCATGGTGGTGGCAGCATCATGCTGTGGGAATGTTTTTCATCGGCAGGGACTGGGAAACTGGTCAGAATTTAAAGAATGATGGATGGTGCTAAATACAGGGAAATTATTGAGGGAAACCTGTTTCAGTCTTCCAGAGATTTGAGACTGGGACGGAGGTTTACCTTCCAGCAGGACAATGACCCTAAGCATACTGCTAAAGTAACACTTGAGTGGTTTAAGGGGAAACATTTAAATGTCTTGGAATGGCCTAGTCAAAGCCCAGACCTCAATCCAATTGAGAATCTGTGGTATGACTTAAAGATTGCTGTACACAAGCAGGAACCCATCCAACTTGAAGGAGCTGAAGCAGTTTTGCCTTGAAGAATGGGCAAAAATCCCAGTGGCTAGATGTGCCAAGCTTATAGAGACATATCCCAAGAGACTTGCAGCTGTAATTGCTGCAAAAGGTGGCTCTACAAAGTATTGACTTCAGGGAGGTGAATAGTCATACATCCTCAAGTTTTCTGTTTTTGTCTTTTTTCTTGTTTCACAATAAAACATATTTTGCATCTTCAAAGTGGTAGGCATGTTATGTAAATCAGATGATACAACCCCCCCAAAAATCTATTTTAATTCCAGGTTGTAATACTTTTGCAAGGCACTGTATTTAGCAAATGTGCCCACTCTGGTCTTGACACTCTGGTCTTGACACACACACTCTAGCCAACAGCTCGCAGATACAGTGCGGGTAGGCTACGTACATTATGAGATTATTATGGATAAGAGCAATATTATTTTTATTTGTCAAATGGCAGCCAAGCTCATCACTTTGCACATTCACAACACTGTGAATTTCATCATAACTTATTTCATCTGTACCCTAATAAACTGCATGGTTTCCCGAGTTGTAGTGGGAGGACCACACAACATATCATCGCCATTTTTTGCATAATTAATTTTACCGACACAAAAAGATCCCACCATGTCAAATGAACAAATTGTCTGTCGACATTTATCAAATTGTACCGGCATTTCATATTTCCATCAGCCCGATCATTACTTTTTTCATGCATCAGGTAAATAATCCACATTTAATGGTTGGATGGAAACAACGTTTCTGTTTAGAATAAAACTTTAGTGTATTTGCAGGAATATATGTACTGGGCTGGCTCAAGCATAAATACCACCTTGTAGAACACAAAGTCTAGGCTTTCTGCCTGTTCTTCCTGTTATAGCATATGCTGATGGCCCCATATAACTGATGCTGACTAACAGAGACATTTTTGCACTGTTCGTCTTATTGCCTGTTGCTCGGCTGTTACATACATCAAATGTTGTCGTATCAAATAGTGCCCAGTTTGGATTACTTCAGTTTCGTCTACAGGGTTGGAACCAGAATTATATATTTTTTCGTTCCGCTGTTTCGACCAGTTGTCACGTCCTGACGCTAGTAAGATGTCATTTTCTATAGTAGAGTAGGTCAGGGCGTGACAGGGGGTGTTTTGTGTTTTTCTATGTTTTCTATTTCTATGTTTAAGTTCTAGTTTTTCAATTTCTATGTTGGGGTTGTTTGGGTTGATCTCCAATTGGAGGCAGCTGGTCCTTGTTACCTCTGATTGGAAATCATATTTAAGTAGGGGTTTTTTCTTCCTGTTTTTGTGGGTTATTATCTTTTGAGTAGTGTTTGTTTCTCTCTGCGTCACGGTTTGTTGTTTTGTAAATTCAGTTATTTATCTATTGCAAAGTTTCACAGATTTAATAAAATGTGGAACTACAACCACGCTGCACTTTGGTCCGATCCTTTCGACAGCCGTGACACCGGTAAAGTTCTGAACTGGTTCGAACAAAAAAAAGTAATGGTTTATATCATTCCTTTCTGTTCCTTTTTTTACATTTAGCTTGACATTTAATTACTTCACCAATCAGTGCAGATAGAGCTGCTTGCTATGGAGCTTGCAAGCTATAGTTGTTTACATGCTTTGGAAAGACAAGTGTAGGGCAGAGATGCGACTGAACTTTTGTGGGTCGGAAGAGAGCTAGAGAGGTTGGAAGTGGAGGCTTGGCTTGAAGTGCTGGGCATCTTGTTATGACATGCAGTATCTGAAAT
Source organism: Salmo trutta (assembly GCF_901001165.1). NCBI lineage: Eukaryota > Metazoa > Chordata > Actinopteri > Salmoniformes > Salmonidae > Salmo > Salmo trutta. The sequence goes on from NC_042988.1 coordinate 7,657,025, forward strand.
AGGCCCACAGATTTATACCTAAGTAGGAGCGGCTTCTATGAATGAGCTTTGAGTGTCTTGGAACTTCCGAGATTTGGCTTAACGTCGGACCAGAGCTAGGTAGCAGTTCGGCACTTAAAATATATATTTTTGTACTTTATGAATCCAATATGACACGTGATAACTATAGTGTCCTTAACTAGCATTGAAAAGTTAATCCATAGTTCTCGAATAAAAAAATTCTCAATCACGCTTGGAATGTCAGTAGACTGCAGTAGCCTATGCTTCGGAGGGGCAGGTAGCCTACACAATCACACACACTGGCAAAGATGTTCTGCTTGTAGGCAGACACTGGAATACATTTCTGAGTGATCAGCATGTTTCTGAGTGACCAGCATGGCTACCACAGCATTCTGCAGCGATATGCCATCCCATCATGTTTGGGGCTTAGTGGGACTATCATTTGTTTTTCAACAGGACAATGACCCAACACACCTCCAGGCTGTGTAAGGACTATTTTACCAAAAAGGAGAGTGATGGAGTGCTGCATCAGATGACCTGGTCCCAACAATCTCCCAACCTAAACGAAATTGAGATGTCTTGGGATAAGTCGGACCGCAGAGTGAAGGAAAAGCAACCAACAAGTGCTCAGCATATGTGGGAACTCCTTCAAGACTGTTGGAAAAGTATTCCAGGTGAAGCTGTTTGAGAGAATGCCAAGAGTGTGCAAATCTGTCATCAATATATTTAGATTTGTTTAACCTCTACGGGACGGTTGTTGCTAACATGCGCTAATGTGACTATAATGACGTTGTATACAACAGCCAACTTTCCAGGACATAGACATGTCTTATATAGGCAGAAAGCTTAAATTCTTGTTAATCCAACTGCAGTGTCTAATTAACAGTAGCTATTATAGTGAATAATTCCATGCTACTGTTTGAGGAGAGTGCACAACAACAAAACACTTATCACGGCAACTGGTTTGATACATTCACCTCTGAAGGTAAATAATGTACTTACATTCAGTAATCTTGCTCTGATTTGTCATCCTGGAGGTCCCAGAGATAAAATGTAGCATAGTTTTGTTTGATAAAATCAATTTTTATGTTCAAATGTAGGAACTGGGGTCTACAGTTTTACCCAACTGCTGTCTCTGGCTCCACACACACCCCGCCCGACCATCTAGATGTGTGAAAGTTAGTGTATAAGCTAATGATCCATCATGTATGACATTCCTGGGGGTGTGTAAACGTATTTTTTATTATCATAGCATTACCATAGCATGTTCTCTATAGTTATGTACTTAAATGTATCATTTGACCAATTTGGCACAATTGGGAAAACTCCTGGCAGACTTCATACAAAATATTGTGCAGTAATGTAATAATTCTTCACTGGATCAGTCTGAAACTTTGCACGCACACTGCCGCCATCTGGTGGCAAACATCTAAATTACAACTAGACTCCTATCTGAAAGTACTGTATGGCCTTTCTCTTGCATTTCAAAGATGATGGGGGAAAAAAACATAAGCATATTTTGTATTGTTTGTATTGTCTTTTACCAGATCTAATGTGTTATATTCTCCTACATTAATTTCACATTTCCACAAACTTCAAAGTGTTTCCTTTCAAATGGTATCAATAATATGCATATCCTTGCTTCAGGTTCTGAGCTACAGGCAGTTAGATTTGGGTATGTCATTTTATATATATATATACTGCTCAAAAAAATAAAGGGAACACTTAAACAACACATCCTAG